>NC_045738.1:30558314-30623266 GCF_008692095.1 Etheostoma spectabile | reverse complement strand
AAATTATTTTATATGTTAATTATAATATGCTAAATATAGTTTTTTGTCCAGAGGTACATGATGGTAATCCAAAGAAAATAATGAACCCTCCTGTTGTCCTCAGGGTCAAATTTGACCCATTATCAAAAAGTTTCTAAATCAGAAATTTATGTTTCCTTCAGCCAAATCGTAAAAAGAAACATAGATGGTTCCATACAACACTCCTCACAAGTTAAGTAACTGATCAGTTCACTATTTTCATTGAAAATGGGTGTTTTAATTTTATAGCATTTTAAGAAAAATAAAAAAAAAGATTTAACAACACTGAAAAAAGTGACAGAAATGTAGGGAAAAACAAAAAAGTCAGAAAAAAAATTGACAGACATTGTAAAAAGTCAGAAAGAACTTCGGGAAAAGTTAGAAAACGTCAAAAAATGACAACAAATGTTGGGGAAAGCTTCAAAAACTTGGTCAAAACAACAAAAATGTCCCAAAAAATAAATGAATAAATAAATCAACAGAACTTTGGGAAAAGTGACAAAAGTGTCTTAAGAAGGTTTTAACTTAAAATTTTGACCCAGAAAAACTTGATGTTGGTCTACGGGAAGACAACACGAGGGTTAAATTAACAACACGGGAGCATTTCTTTCATTTTGCAGGTTTACTACGAGTCTCATGTAGTTTTAGACTTGAAGACAAAACAGGTTTATTTAGGGTCACAGAGCCTTTCAAACACAGCTGCAATTCAAAGTTTTATGAAGAAGAAATGCTTTAGAATATACACTGGTTATCGTCAAATCAGCTACAAACTTGAATTATTTGGTAAATATCAATTATCAGATTACTTCTTCATTTTGGGAATAATCAATAAACCCAATGATTTTAATCAGGGTTCGTACACCTATTCCAAGGTCTAATTCAAGCACTTTTCAAGCACTTTCAAGGTCCATTTTAAAAGCTTTTTACAGCACCTTGCACTACCACAAACTACATACCAATACATAGTCAAAATTATTATTTAGTGTTTTAGTTACATTAAATGACAATGCCATAAACAGCCAAAATGGTGTTTTGTAATAGCAGAAGGATCAGATCTTTAAGCAAAACACAATTTTTATTTTCAAAATATATCAGTGTCTAAGTCGACTTTGCTTGTTATCTAACCTTTAATCAGAAATATCCAAGGTTTTATGAGTTAAGGCATTAAGATCAATTTCCAAAAGATGTTTTTTTTATTCCTCTTTTAAATCAACCATTTCAAAGTTGATATCATGAAGAGCATACAGCCTATACTTCCATAATAACAAATCAGGCTTGTGCATGGCTCAGTGGAGATGGATTTATTTACAATAGCCTTTGCATTTATAAAGTGCATTCAAGAGACAGAACAGATGCACAAATGTTTAACATAACTTTACAATTCATCTTTCACAGAACTTGGTGGTTACCAGTGATGGGAATAACGGCGTTACTAACAGCGCTACTTTTTTCAGTAAAGAGTAATCTAACTGATTTCTCTTCCCATCTTAATAACGCCGTTACTGTTGAAAAATGCGGCGCGTTAGTATAATTGAAGCTGTTTTTTTCTTCAGACCAACTTGATCTCTGAGCCGAGAGTCAAAGACTTTTTTTCTTCCTTGGTCAATGGGTCGTGCACGAGACAAGCGCATGAATGCTAACGATTGGCTGAAGTTGAGTAAAATATCATGGGAAGCCAATCAGAGATAGAATTGGGCGGGTGTTCATAAGCATGCATAGTTGGACACATAAAGAACAACACAAGCGAGTCAGTCAAAGAGAGACAGGTATGGCGTTATGAAATCACAGCAAATTAAAGACATCAATTCAGCTGTGGCCTATAATTGCCTGTGATAAATCTAAAGACAAAGGTGATACTGCACAAATAGCGCTGTTCTGCCGGTATGTTAACCCATAGCAAAGCAAAATTGAAGATGAGATCTCCTTTATGTCACATTTACATCTCCTAGATATAAATGAGCACTAATCGAGACAAAAGTGGTTTTCTCATACTTCTCAAATGTCTCTCCTGAGAAATAAGTCTCACATAGAGCACTGTGCAAGTTCTCTAAATTCTCTCACAGCTGTCTCTTTTCCTGATCTCAACTAAGAGAAAAATGAGACATACTGTGCCACTTTCAAATATGTCTCAATTTGATCTCAGTTATATCTCAGTGAGAAATACGCATGGTTCTGTCTCTCACTGCTCACTATTTGAGTTCTCAGATTCTCTTACAGTTGTCTCTTTTCTAGTGTTTCAGCAAAAAGAAAAAATAGTAGTGCAAGCTCTCAAATTAGTCTCAATATGAGACATTATTTATACCTCAATCATATCTCAGTTTATCTCATCACAAAATTTGAGAAAAGAATTCAATTCAAGCAAATAATTTGAGATATATGGTTTATTTACATAATTTTCAACTTACAAAATGTGTTGATTTCTGACATAAGCCATACAATTAATTAATTAATTACAATTTTGAGTTCCAAAACTTAACCCATTAAAACATAAGCCATGATATGCTCAAAAGACACCTTTGTGAACTTTCTAAATGTTGACATTGTGCTGTTTTGACAGAATTCACAGCAAAGCTCTATTGTATAGGGCATTAATATATTGTGTAACACGTAATAGAGCACATACTGTTTTAATTCAATTCATTCAAGCACCCTGATAATACAATAGAAGCAATTCATCTTGCCCCCATACACCCTGACCATGACCCTTTGTTGCATCCAATATAAACCCAATATTAATGGGTTAAAACTTTTCAAGTGTGTTTGGGAAATTAGCTGCAAAAACAATGCCAGGCATAGATGTCAAGTCAAAGAAAACAACTTTACCCAGTATATGATCCAAGGAAACTACTGTATTAACAGAGGTTTCTAATAGGGGAACAACATGACTGCATGTACCATTTGTTACACTATCATGCAGCAATGTAAAACCGGCAACTTTGAATTCATTAACAAGGGCCCATTTGGCATTTGAATGTTCTGAGGTAAAGAAGAACTCAATCTGTCCATACTTTCTTTGTCCATCACTAGAAAAAACAACTGTACAATTGTTTCTTCTATTGCCTTTCCCATAGTGTTTTGATGTGAGATAATTTCTTTTAACTTGTGCCCTGTGAAAGATCCTTACTGTTTTAGAACAGATGCAATGACCACCATGTCTTTCCAATGTAGAGAGGTGAACTCTGTCCAGTTGAAGTTCACTAGATGCTCCATATAGTTTGGTCCTAGACAAATCATTGTTTTCCTGACAGAAACTATCATCTTTAGTCAGCCGTGTGTAAAATTCAGCTACGGCATTTCCTGGTTTTATGGTTTGTGAAATAACAGGAATAGACTGCACAAGTTTGACTGCATGGACCATCTGCATAGGTATATTTTGAGTGCCATGTATGAGCCTTAACAAATAGCCATTCTTGTCTTCAAAATGGAAACACGAATGAGTCCATAATGGACCAAGGGCCTTCACACTGTCTGCTAGGTGCACAAGAAGGTGTACATTTGCAGTTTCGTACCGCTCACCATATAGAATAGCCATTTGGGAACAAAAGTTCCACAGTAGTTTCTCTGCATGATCAATCTGTTCAACTGATATGGATTCCATCAACAAAATGAAAATGGCTTCACTTAGTAGAAGGAAGTGCTTGTAGTACAGTGTTGCAAGAATTCCACGGAAAACAACAGGTCCATAGAAGATCAAAATATCCCGATATTCTGATGCTTTAAAAAACATTCTGTGAGATGCCACTGATCGAGGATATCGAGTGGAGGATGGAGGAGAGATATCCTGAAATCGCTTGTCAATTTCCTTTGCATTTTTTGCCATGCTGAAGGGCTGACGAGAAAATTCTGGAGAAAACCACAGAACCATCAAAAGGCGCATTACCCCAAGAAGGACTGAGTGCATGTAATCTATAGCAGTGCCTTTGATAAGGTTATAACTTTTAAGTTTGCTAAGACAACAGGGACCCTTCACCCCTTTAACGGTGGTTTTGGTCTCATTTGAGATTTTCATATCAAGAGCAAACTTTTCATTTGTGCGCAGTGGGCCTTTTGGATCTCTATGTTGGTATGGAAATGCATGAACATGTCCCCTTTCCCCTGTCTTTACAGTCTTTCCTGGCTGCTCACATTTATGACATCCAAATTTCCCATTGTATTGCACTGAATTAAGTACTAATGCTTTAGCAGGTAAGTCGCATGTTCCAGCAATGGTGAGCACTTTACACACAAAAGGTTCAGCTGTCAACTCAGCAGGTTGCACAAGAATTCCATCATCTGCAAGTTTACTGAGTGTGTCACCTAGTGGTCTAAGGAATGTAACCATGGATGGTTTTGAGTCCCCATACCAAAGTCCAGCAAATATCATATTCTCTCTTTTTGTGCGTTCCATGAAACTCAGTTCATTGATGATACAATAAAAAGGCCACACTGAAAACTTGGACGATTTGAAAATAGGTACCCCATCTGTGTTCCAAGTAAGTGAGATGTTTTTAGGATCACTAAGAGGACCACCCCCATCTACAAGCTGTTTGTAAATTTCTGCATCATATATATCTTCAATGTTGTTAAGATCTGTCTTCTTCCTGCTTAATCTAAAGTTAAGTTTCTCCTGAAAACCTGGCTTGAGAAACAATGACCTTATTTGAGCCTCAATTGGAACCTCTATGAAGGATGAGGATCTTTCTTCTGACACACTGGTCCCACAAGATAGACATTGTACTTCACCTTCTAATGACCCAAAACAATTACTGCAATATTTATGCAATACAATAGGAGATGATGCAGCATGTGAGAAAAAAAACTCTTTTAACTTTTGTACACTGTTTAAGCAGTCTGTATTCAGACTATCAGGACAAAGCAATTTGAACATTTTAAGCAAATCACTAAGTGCCTTATCAGTTACTTTATGACAGTTAACGTAAGCCATGATGATCAGAAGGCTCTCTGCAACAGTTATTGATGCATTGTCATATAATGGTTTGTGTGTTGTGTCCTTGAAATTTGACTCTTCTGCACAGTCCTCACTCAAACCCTCTTCAAATCCCTCACTGAACAAATGTCCATCATCATATGTCCAATCCCCCATATCAGGGAGAGCTTCCTCAAATAATTGAGATAGATCATACTCAGCATTGCCATGTAGTTCAGTTGTTAGGTCATCAGGCGGATCACTGAAGGCTGATCTGGAAGATGGTTCTTCATTGTCTTTGATAGAGTTAACAGTTGAAATACTCTCTTGTGCCACGCTACCTTGTGCTGGTAATAAAATAGAATAAAAATCATTAAGGGTAAAAAAAAACATCTTGTCACAACACAAAACCTATATCATCTCAACCTGTATATCACTTTCTTACACTCAGATTATTTTGTCATATTTTAGCAGGATCTGTTCAGTGACAAAATATACTATACATCATTACAGACAAACAGACAGAGAGGGTGTGTGTACCTGGCAGGTGGTGAGAGGCTTGATGTCCGAGAGTGAGTGTGGTATATCCTGCATGGACACCTGGAGGTTGGGCGTGTTCCCCATGAAGTGCAGCGTTTTGGGTTCCTCCAGGAGGCACAACTCCCTGCTGTGTTCCGCTGCTGCTACCTCCTGACACAGACAAGATCACATCAGTGGTTCACACTTTTTTTCTAGATCAATATTAGTCTAATTTTGCTTAGATTACATTTTTAATGAATTAGCAAAGAACAGATTTTGGGTGAGAAACTTTCTTGCAAGAAACTCAAAAGATAAAAAAAAGAAAAAGTGAAGGATAGGAGAAAGCTATTTTGCCATGCTTGGTTTGACCGACTGAAGACTGCATTCTATCTACCAATCTATATTTACATGGCCTGTGATTCTTAATCAGAACTAATTGTGTTCAGGATCTCTCTGTCCTCTGCACATAAGACTGGTTGTGGCTTTTGAACATTAAACACACACCAACACATTTCATAAATTACCTAAATATTGCTGATCAGTCTCCACATGAACACTGGTGGCTGCAGGGAGGGATGACTGCAGGGAGGAAAATAAAGCATTAAATATCATATCTGCTGCAAGTTTACTGCAACACGGCTATGCCAGGCTACTCACCAATTGTGCAGCCCGTCTTGGTCGTTTACTTGGGTCTTCTTCATTACCTGTCCTTCTCCATCGTTTTCCAGGTTTTCGTCTGGTCATTTTGACACTCCAATACTGTATAAATACAGACTAAAGTTGATGGAATATACAGTGGAACTTTTTGTAAAAGTAAAACTCTATATTATGATGAAGCGTTTATTCAGTAACAGAGGTTTCCATCTAATCAGCTCTTTAGTACACAGAAATACATTTCCTAGAAAGTGTCAATTTTCCACTTCCAAATTTCTCTGTTAATTTCTTTGTACCATTATCCCTATGATGGATAAAGTTTCTCTTATTTTATCACTTCCACTTGTTTATTCTTCATCCTGCATGAATTCACTCTCCTAATTGGATACAATTAATATCCGAAAATGCATTTTCCGTTTACTGAAAAGCAGGGGGAAACAGGGAGACTACGGTCATTTTAACAATGACTGGTATCATAAATAATATAGAGCTGTTTTATTAATAATCGGCTAGTGCACTGTTGTGTACCACATTTTCAAAATCTTAAGTCAAACTACAAAATAATTATTAGCATCATATTCTTTAAATACCAAAAGTATTGATCATTGATGATCAATTGATCACCAAAATGTAAATTTAATGCAAGTTATTTGTATTACTGACTCATAAAAATATCAGGACGTATAATTTACATAAATAATCTATTTATTATGTAGCAGCATGAAATATAAATGACCAAGAACAAATACAGTTAGGCTTATGATCACAACTGAATGAATACCAGTTTCAATGTGGTCACAAAGACATGTTTTGTGCCAAATAATTCCACAAATATTCTTTAAGACACACGTGTATTTCTCGTATGTTTTGACATTGCTGAAGAGTCTGAAGTCTAGGAGATTTGTAACCATAGATATATATATAGCGAGTTGTAATTATTTTAATAAAGATTAGAATTCTGCCTTAGTAGACATTTAGGCCTATTAGCTAGCTAGGTGTAGCTAAGTAGCATAGCTAGTGGTAGCCCTTGAATGTGGCATTAGCAATGCGTTGACGTTACTCCAAGAATCCTACCTCATGTGTAACTAAAGAGTCCGTTATTACTATTACCACTACTATTACTTACCGTTAGTCGTTATCCTTTACAGAGAGCGTTGCTGTTTCTTCCAAACTCAAGCCATTTCTGCCCCACACTGCACAACGGGCAGTGCACTAACCGCCGAAAAAATAAGAAGAAGAAGAAGAAGAAGAAGTTGAACGTTGCACGCGCGGGAGACGTGACCGTTAACTTCAGGGGGAAGCATACTCAGGTTAGGAAAGCGGATTGGTCAAATGATAGGACCTGAACAAATAATGCCCAATAGTAGTAATTGTAGGGCGGGTCTTGGCGCTACCATAGTGGGAGTCGTAATTTTGCTGGAGGGTGAGAAGTGTCCGTTGGTCACTGCTGTTGCACGTGTTGGCTTTTACCCCTGCCACGCTGAAAAGGTAAGAATGAAATTCTTTTGACATTATCTTAAAGTGAAATATTAACAGTTGTGGCAACGGAGTGGTCCACTGGAAGGTGGGGATAAGGTGTCAATCCAACAAGGAATTGACAAAGAAACTCCGAACTATTACTATTATTTTTATTCAGACCGTCGAAAACGGGATGGTTGGCTAAGTTAACGTTAGCTGACGGCTAACGTTAACGTTAGCTAACGGCTAATGTTAGGTTCTATTGCATATTAAACTGGGGGTCCTTGAAATGAAAACAGTTTGAGAACCAGTGATGTACAGTAACGTTAAGTCACACTTATGAAGTATCTATTTGAAATATTGATTAGCCTACATGTTACCAGCTGTAATTTATTTATTCAGTTTCTTTGACTGAAATTCTAGGGTGTGGCAATTCTTGAAAACCATGATTTTATATGACTTTTGATTTAAAAAAAGATGGTCACAATTTAAATAAATTTAAATTTGACTTAGTTGACTGGAGTCGCCCTCCTGTTTTTGCTCTACGTTAAATATCTGATGAAATTTCAGATCTGCAAGTTCATAACATATTGTGTCACGAGTCCGTATGTTGTGAGCAGAAAATAATTTGATTTGATTTTTGCTCATTTTGATACATTCATGCCTCAAAGATATTAAGTGAATTAGGTTAAAATAGTGTCTATTTATATTATACTTAGCGTTAATGATCTAAAAAAAAAATTTTCATTAACAGGATGGAGAAAAACAAAGTGCCGGCAAAAAAGAGGCTACGAGTTCCCACTCAGAAAATGAAGGACCTGAGCACCCCTCCCCCAAATGAGCAATCTGGTAAGTGTAGGGGGTAAAAATCATAACATTATCGTCCAAATGATGTCTAAAAATACCAGTCTAAATTGTTGTGGCCAAATAGAAATAGAAATTAAACATTCTCTCTCTGTCTGTCTCTCTCAGGATGTGTTGCATTCGTCAGATGGGAGGATGGTTATACCGGCAAAATCTTTAAAGGATCTGACATTTTGGCAAGGGATGAGGCTCCTGTGCAGCTGCAAGATCTTAGATCAGGAGATCCTGTTTTAGCAAAGTGGTCAGATGGTAAATTTTATAGGGCCACTGTTGAATATATTTCAGGGGAAGATCAGGCTAAGCTGCCAAAAAGCCACCCAACTCCACAGGAGTCCTTTTTAAATATGTTAAAAGGCGATGAGCCATCAGACTCAACGTCAGGGTCTGACACTATTATAATAGATAGGAGCCCACTGTCTGAGCATGGCGAGAAAATCTCATCGCTGAATCCGTCAACTGACGGGGGACATGCAACAGGCCGCAACACAGCTGGACCACCACCCTATGGGTAGGTTTGTCATAATTATTACATAATCGCCTGGGCCCATGAGTTCAAAACTTCTAATCATTACCCAATCACATTTGGCAAAGTTCAAAACCAAAAAAACAGCATTAGGATAACTTTGTTATCCAATCTATGATAACAGAATAGGCTCTACGGACAGCTCCACTACTTCCTGTACTTAAGGCTGCTCTTTTATTTCCTGCCTTACAGTATTGGACAAACTGATTAATCCACGTGTGTCTGAGTCACAATGGTCAAACACAAGTGGATTAATCAGTTTGTCCAATAATGTAAGACAGGAAACAAAGGAGCTGTCTTAAGTTCAGGAAGTAATGGAGCCCATTACTGTATTTCAGTAAATAGTATGTGAATGACTCGTGGGCCTTAATGAAAATTATTTGCCATTATTTTTGCTTAATGATCAGAATTGTTTATGTTCATTTGTTAAAATTAATCTGTTGAAAAATGTTTATATATTTCAAATCTTTTAACAAAGAATGGAAATAGCCACTTTACAAGCTCACATGTCACAACATATTGTGAGTTTGTTGATTTGCTATTTCCACTATTTAAATGGTTTATGTTTTTAAAGTATAAAAAGATTATAAATATGGCAGATTTTGGTCATAGTACATTTATTTTCATTATTGGTGCTGGTCATCCTATACATAAAAAGACTAGAATCCCCAGTTGTCAAGGCAGCATCTACCCTTCTTTTATGTCCATGACAGTCAGTTCTTTGTAGTTATTGGTCATATCTCTTCTGGGAAATTTGTGTTCACAAAAATGTCATTTCTGGTTCCATGTAATTTTATTATAGCTCTGCCAAAGGGGGGACCATTGGTCCATCACCCTACAGAGGCCATGAACCCAGCCCATCACCGTATGACCTCTACACCTTTGGTCCATCACCCTACAGAGGACATACATCCAGCCCATCACCATATGGCCTCAACACCCCAGGTACATCGTTCTATGGAGGCCATACACCCAGCCCATTACTGTACAGCCTCAACACCTCTGGTCCATCACCTGGTGGAGGCCATATACCCAGTCCATCAACATACAGCCTCAACACCTCTGGTCCATCACCTGGTGGAGGCAATTCAGCCAGCCCATCACCATACAGCCTCAACACCTCTGGTCCATCAACTGGTGGAGGCAATTCAGCCAGCCCATCACCATACAGCCTCAACACCTCTGGTCCATCAACTGGTGGAGGCAATGCAGCCAACCCATCACCATACAGCCTCAACACCTCTGGTCCATCAACTGGTGGAGGCCATGCAGCCAACCCATCACCATACAGCCTCAACACCTCTGGTCCATCAACTGGTGGAGGCAATGCAGCCAACCCATCACCATACAGCCTCAACACCTCTGGTCCATCAACTGGTGGAGGCCATGCAGCCAGCCCGCAAAAAAATGCATGGACACCATGTGAGGATTGTAAGGGGGAGTTTGAAAGAATCCTACAGGAAAAGAGAAGGATCGATGAGGTCATCTCGAGAATAGGCAAGTCATTTCTGCTAATTCATTCATGACGTAATTGTTCTGTACCTATATTAGTGATTGGGCTTTGAACACATAGTTTGAACTCTCCTAGAAAAAAGGTAGAAAAGTGGGTTGTGGCGTTAGACAATATAAATGGTATGGGAAGGTTTATAAACGTACTTATTTATTGCACATAATCCTTGATATTGTTAGCAAATTAGAAATAATACTTAACTATTAAATTATAGCAATAATATATTATAGTATGAACATAATGTAACAGCACAACAATTCATTATATAAATTATTATTGTGATATTTTAATGATACGGTAAAGTGCAAATGGGCTAAAGGTGATCAAATTAATCTGAACTGGTACAATTAAGTAAAATCTATTTTCACTCCTTTTCCTCAATATTAATATAAATTAAGTGCAGCAGTAATAGTTTTGAGTTCTTGTTTCATCTTTTGGGCGGGAAACCCAAGGAAAGCCTTTGTAGGGGACTAACTAGTTAATGGTGGGCTACTTAGTCTTGGGACATATTAACACATGCCTACATGTTTGGCCTCACATAGGCATTCTTCAGGCCATGTAGAAAAACATGACACCACACGAACAAGCTACTGTATATGCATCTATTGGTCCCATAAGTGCAATAACCATCAGCTGTGGAAAAGGGGAATACTCAGGTATACATCATTGGAAGATAGATGTATAGAATTAACACATAACATCAGCTCTAATTAATATAATCAAGGCTTGACAAAAAAAAAAAAATGTAAATCTTTTCTTGTGACAAGAATTTCAAGATTTTTTTATTATGGTTTATTTGTCAAGCCTTGGTTTTATTAATGATCCATCAAGTGTTCATTCTGTATACCTCCCACAGACATATTCTAAAGTCTCTCTCTCTAACTATTTTTTTCTTGTGGTGTTGTAGCCTATGCAAGGTTATCTAGGCATTTTTTAATTATGTTCCAAAATGAACTTGCCTGCCATTAAAGCTCTTTAACCATTTGAAAGAGTAGCTTGGTATTTTCTCACTCTTGTTTGTTTGTACTATTTTTCCCTTTTAGATCCAGGCCAAGTCAAAGAGCTTCAAACTCTCTGCAACTTAATTGGAGAGAGATATTGTGGCAGCCCAGCTTCACCATCAGGCCAGCAGGAGCTGTTTCCTGGGAGCGGCATATTCATCTCATCATTCCGCCTTGCTGCCATGAATCACGCATCAAAGCCAAATTGCATGCGTCTGTTTCATGCACTTTTTGACCATTTCTTCACTGTTGAGGAGTGTCAAAATGCAGTGCCCTTTGGTCGCCCTGGCAACAACCCCTCAGGAAAGGAAGGAAAGCAGGTCCTTGACCGTAAAAAAGTTGACGGAATCCTAAGTACGTTTTTTTCAAAATTAGGCTCTGTGTGTTTTTAGGCTAGGATAGTGGGAATAATGATTATATCCAATCATGACAGTGCAGCAATGATTGATGCAAAGTCTGCAAAACTAGTTCAGGCAGACAACTCAAGCTGCGCCCATGCTGATCAGTCACATGCCCTCCTCATCCAAATAGGGAGGGGGTATTTAACCCCCCAGCTTACCTTCTCATCCCTGGCTACGCTTCTGCTGCTGTTGCAATTGCCTGCTCTGCTGCCTTGCTGTTGCTTCTGTTCTTCTGCATATATCTCGCTGCTGCCATTAGGTTTTGCAAACCCACCTCCTCCCCATCATCCACCTTTGGGCTCTGTCTCAGGGGGTCTGCTTCATTCACTGTAATGTCTTGCAAAGCAGATCATTCAGGGAACAAATTACGGAGTCAAAGCCTGACGCTAACCTGCTGCAGCCATGCTCAAGGATGGTGTGCTTCAGCTTGCAATGCTTATAAATTAGTTTTTATAATTTCATAGATGTCTGACTGAACTATCAGAATAGAAGTTTAATACCAGAAATTAAGTTTTATCCTGTATCACTTTATAGCACTTTTAAGGATAACAGACTGTTTATTTATATTCATGATTGGCCCAAAAATCTTACTTATTGATTTGCAATTCTCTGAACTAAAATTGTCTCACGGTGTTATTTCCTTTTAACTTGAAGTGCAGTTGTATATGGTCTATGTGGTAAGTCTTTTTTTCAAATTACTCATGACAGATTTTAATGCTCTTGTCTTGCAGCTTATGTCCTGAGATGTGCAACTCTACCGGACTGGGAACCAATTGAGGAGGCCAAGCTCAAGAAAGCCTTTGTGAACAAATGTAGGGCCAGAGCAGGTTCCAAGGAGTAGGCCACTGATATAGCCTGTCCTATGTGGACCGCTATCTCTCTCTCTCTCACCCCTTTTATTTTTCTTATTCTTATATACTTTCATGGTAATATGTTAATATAGTTAGTAGTAGCATGCAAGGACCGCTAATGACCATGGCAAATTCACATACTGTTGTCAGTTTTAGATTTTGTAATGTTGTACCAGTACCGTTTCCACTTGCTGGTCTGTTTTTTGTTTGGTGTACTGGTGTTAACACTAATAAAGTTTTCTACTTTTCAATATTGAGTATTGTTTTTACAGTTATTTCTAATTACTAAAGATAATTAATCTTTAAATTGCATTCTCAATTTGTTCTCGTATTTCTCAAATATACCTCATATATCATTCTCATATATAGTTTCAGTAAGACATTAAAGAGAAATAATCAAGAGATGGAAGAGACATTGGACACACAATGATAAGATCTCTTTTAAGGCTCATACTTCTCAGACTTGTCTCATAAAAGTCTCAGATTCATCTCATGTTATTCTCTTTCAAATAACCAAGACATAATTGAGATCAGGGATATACAATTATGAGATCTCCTCTTTTTATCCCACTTCTCAAGTATTGCTCAAATGGTTTTCTCAATTCAACCTCCTTTGTCTTACTGGTGTCTTGTCTCTTTTTAGCTTATGTCTTGCTCCTAAGGGACCCTTAGGAGAAGTAACTCAGAAACAAATGATCACAGAATGATATGAATACGAGAAGCTCAAATTGATCTCAAGAGATGAGATTGAACAACAGATGAGCAACACATTTTTCCTATGGGAACTCTACTTGGCCACAAGAAGAAATGATCAAGTTGATATCACTAAAAGGCCAAACCCGGGGGAGGACGTTTGTGAGGCTTTCTTGAATTGTTCAAGAGCAAAAGGAATAAACACCACCCACCTGGTGTCAGTGGCTACAGACGGGGCACCGAGTATGACTGGAGCGCACAAGGGCTTTGTGGCTTTACTGCAGAAGTTGCTGGACAGAAAGTAGCTGACTTTTCACTGCATCCTACACCAAAAGGAACTGTGTGCTCAAAATTTTCCTCCGAAATGCACAGAAGTAATGAATTTTGTCATTCAGATTGTGAGCAAAATAATGGCGAAAGGTTTAAATCACCGTCAGTTCCGTTCGTTACTGGATGAGCTGGACAGCACACATTCTGATCTCCTGCTGCACAACAAAGTCCGGAGGCTGTCCAGAGGCGAGGTGCTGACACGCTTTGCAGCATGTCTGGGAGAAGTGAAGACCTTCCTGGGCAGCAGCGGGCTCTCATTACCTGAGCTGGAACAGCCAGAGTGGCTGGGAAAGCTCCACTTCTTGGTAGACATGACACCACAGGTTTTGGGATTCGAGCCCAAGTTGACAGTGCTAACCCTATTTTACTAAACCGAGTTTACATGTTTTGTGGCATGCAGAAATGTTATTTCATTTTCTCTGCAGTCGTTCATTGATTTCAGAAATGTAACGCAGTATAGTTTGTTTATACATAGCACAAAGGCAAAAAAAAACGTTACATGCAGTGTTATTTAAAATTTCAAAAGGGTTTTGTGGCTCCCAGTGTTTTCTTTACTGTGTGAAACGGGTCCAAATGGCTCTTTGAGTGGTAAAGGTTGCCGACTCCTGCACTAGCTCTATCAACCGCTCACACACACACACACACACACACACCAGTGCAAAATAATATACATCAAGCCACTTACGTTATTTGCACTACAAAGAGTATATATATATTGTATTTATTTATTTTTTGCTATAGTGCTTAACAAGCATTATTTCATTTTGCCTAGTTGTGGCATGTTGAGGGGCGATAAATATTAAAAGTTCCAAAACATCAACTGTATGTTGTTCTTTGTGTCAATGCACTAGACATAATATCTACATACATGGCATGTGATTGGAGGCTAGTCTCACTTTGTCCCACAGCAACGTTAAAAGAGTTTAAATGTGTTTACATTGTTTCTGTTAATAAGTGTCCATTTCATTATAATATCCAGATTTATCATAAATAATTGAACATGCGCATGTATTTTAAGTTCCATTAAGGAGGGGTAGAGATGGGGTCACATTGGCGCATTTAAAGTTTTTAATAACTTGAAAATAACACATTAGTTACTTTCTCAAGTAACTAATTAGGGCCCGACCGCTGACACCGGCCAAGGCCCAATTGGAATTGAAGGAATTATTATTCTTCAGGCAAACAAATTGACTTTTTGAGGGGCTTAACATATTTAAAAACTCACCAAATTTGGAAATTTACATATTTTAAGGGTTTTGGGAATAGGCACACAAAAATGGCTCGCTGGCGCCCCCTACAAAGTTAACAAAATTGAGCCCCTGCAGTACGTTTAACGTAGACTCACGAAACTTGGTTCACATATGTAGCATGGCAGGTCAGACATAAAACTCCATTGTAGCCCCACCCTAAACCCAACAGGAAGTCCGCCATTTTGAATTGAAAGTTCGAAATTAGTGCGATTTGGGGCCATTTCCACATTTCGTACTTTAACGAACTCCTCCTAGAGCTTTTATCAGATCAACTTCAAATTCAGTCTGTGTCATCTAAAGACCTTAACAATGGAAAGTTATTAAAAGAAAAACTTTTTGTCAATCAATGTGGGCGTGGCATGGCGGCCATTTTGAGTGTTTAGCGAGGAAGGAGAAAGTGGCTGTAACTACAGTGTACGTTGGCATATCTGCTTGAAATTTCCCACAATCACCAAGAGTCCAGGCCTGAGGACACCGACAGGCCAACATGGACTTTTGTAGATATCGCCAACAACTGGCAACAGGAAATAAGCCTTATGTGACAAACTTCATCCGATTTACATTAAAATTATGTGTGGTCTACACGTGATATGGAGCCACCCCCTGTACTTTAACCACACCCACTCACCCAGGCCACGCCCCCGCCCATTACATTTGAACCGTTTAGGGTAGAGTCTTGTGTGAGGTGTCATTGAAGTCAGCAGAGAGTTTGTTCTTCATTGGTGATGTTTGGACCACCCCACTATGATTCGGCCACGCCCCCTTTTACAGATAATGAACTCTATGACGAACATTGAACTCAGCAGGGAGTTCCATCTTCAGTGGTGACGATTTACAATGTCTTGGAGCCGCACAAATGCACGGTCTCAACATCCGCCAGTGACCCTGACGCTCGCAAATTAGCAAGGGCCCGTCCAACGCAGCTTGTCGCTTTAATTTATTATATTATTTTTTACTAACTATGTAATCTAGCTATTTTTGACAGAATGGATTTACATTGTCAAGACCCAAACCAAAATAACTGTCTAAGCTGAGTCACCCAAACAAAAAGCAGAAAATACACATTTGTGATCACGTTACAATAATTAGTCTCTTCTCATAGTTTAGTAGTGTTAACAGAATATCACAAATTTCTGCAAGAGCATGCTAATTTATGCTTTCTACACCAAAGAGCTGCTCCTAAGTGCTAGTAACCTATAAGGCCCTTCATTTCACACACAAACGCTTGTGCGGGGCTTTAACCAGTATGTTGCATTACTTAAAGCTTTTCCAGCTTTATCTTACACACCATTCTTTGGTGAATATCTTATTTTGTGTAGTGTTAAGTTTTAAAAAAAAGGGGTTGGTAAAAGTGCAATATCTAGGTCCTAAGGTGATATAACACAAGCTTTGCGCTTACTGAAATGGGTGTTTGATAATGTGGACAACTGGGTGTGAGACCACTACAGTGACTTTTCTAGTTTTCCTGCTAAGTGACAGCTGGAGAGCACTTTAATGTCCCCACACGGGCCCTTATACAATATTAACGTTGTCTTAGTAAGCAACAGAACACGTGAAAAATACAGCTGTTACTGCCTCAACAGCCCTGTGGGATTTACATACAGGTCAGTATGGAGGCAGCCGCTGCTTGAAATTGAACACTACAGCTACATGCATATTGTAAATTACATACTGCATTTTTCGTTTTTTTGTGAATTTGAATGTTGAAGTTTTGCGGTTGTTTAATTTTAGCCACAAAAGAAATTGTAAATGGTGAAACGTATTTAAATGCAAAGTGTGCATATTTGTGTTCTATTTCCAGAAACTTATATGTACATTGACATACTGCATTGCATCCCTGACATACTGCATCCCACTGCATACTGCAATCTGGAATCATGATAACACTCATCTCACCACTGAGATGACTGCTAATCTTGAAAATAACAAATAACACACACACACACACACACACACACACACACATATATATATATATTGAGCTCGTCAGAGTTCTTTCTTCCACTTTATATGTACTAGCAATGAAACAATTACTTCTTGCACACGTTTTCCACGTTAAAAGCAGTGGTGGAAAATAACTAAGATAAAAACATTCTCAGTGAAATATATATATATATATATATATATATATATATATATATATATATATAGAGGACAACATGAGATAATATTCCTAGCACCAATATATATATATATATATATATATATATATTGGTGCTAGGAATATTGCACTTGTCTAAGTTTATGCGCTAAAGGTTTTTGATGGCAATTTCTATATTGCGCTCACCAATCAAATGCTGGAGTTGACTTTATTGTTGGTGCAGATTTCAATGCTGTGTGGGACCCAAATATTGATCGGTCAAAGGCAAAGGCCAATAGGGACCAGACTAAGGCAACAAATACTCTAATATCGTTGGCCATTAGTTTGGGGTTTATAAATATATAGCGTGCAGTTAATCCCACCTTTAAGAATTATTCATTTTTCTCAGTTTTTTTTTCCAAAATATATTTTCTTTTTGCATACCATCCATTATTTAATTCTATTATTCTAAAGCAATGTTACTTCCAATGGCATTATCTGAAAGGAGTCCTTTGCCCCAATACCTTATGACAATTGTCTCAACCTGCGGTTAGATAGCATTTCAATACTTCTTTACTGAAAAAAGAATCCTATATCACTCAGTTTATTGCAGAATTCCAGATATTTTCTGAAATTAATGTGGGCTCTGTAGAAGACCCCAGGATATTGTGGGATGCGATAAAAAGTATTATTAGGAGCAATACCGTATTATTCTGCTCTTATGCGTGCAAAGCTAGATCACTTCAACTACAAAACCTGAAATCACCAGGTTAAACTCATTGTTGCATAATAATTTTACTGATCAAAGAGCTTTAGAACAATCACTAGTCAAGATAGAAATAAAAAACATTCTGAAACAGAAATCTAAATTTCATAGAATGAGACAGCGCTCTTATTTCCAGGGGGCGCTAGATCTAGTCATTTACCATTGCCATAAGACAGTGACCATTCTGCAGATATTACTGCTATTAAATCTTCATAAGGAATAATAAAGATTATGAGAATAAATAAAATCTTTCAGACATTTTATTCTAGTTTGTATGAAATGAGGTCACTTTGGATAAAACCCACTGTGAGAGCTGGTTGAAATAGCTTGACTTGCCTCAAATATCAGCGGACTTAGACAAATTGATTACTATAGAAGAATTAAAATTGGCAGAACAGAATATGCATGAAGGGAAAATCACTTTGATGGGACCCCCTGAATTTTATGTAACTTTTTGGGAACAGCTGGACCCATTCCTTCTTGACATGATTAACTCATCTAACGAGAAGGGTGAACTCTCAAGGGATGTTAACACAGCTTTTATTTCCTTACTCCTGAAAAAGGATAAGGATCCTGCAGAGTGTTCCAGCTATCGACCTTTGAGCCTGCTAAACTCCTAGCACATTGTTTGGAGTCCCATATGTCAAATTATGTCAATTAAGATCAGCACTCAAGGCATACAGTGTCCCCTGGCAGAGATATTTGCCCACCCATCCTATCCAGAAACTATTTACTTAGCAGCCAAAAACCTGTAATATGGTATCCAGGTTCTATCAGGTTTTGGTGATATCTGGCTGCTTTGCCCTTACTTTAGAGACGATCTGGGAATGTGATGGCCCAGACCTGAGCATCAATTTTAACTAGCATGATGTATAGTCTTAACATTCCAGAAGTGCTCGCAATCCAGACTATCAGCAGATTCACTACAATTTCATTCCTAAGACATATTTCACCCCTGTGAAAAGGCATCCCATGAAGGTAATTAATGGTCCTTTATGCACTTTCTTCCCACTAAAATTGTAAGGCACATATCTTATGATCTGGGATTGCTCTCCTGTTGGTCAGTTCTGAAACAATATTGCATCCAAAATATCTGCCCTGATACTGTACCTGTTACTGTCTGTTTTGATTCTGAATGATTTATCAGCCCTTCTGCTCTTTAAAATGCAAAAACTTACTTTATTTGCTGGACTTACAGCAGCCAAGAGAATGATTGTGTCCCGTTGCAAATCACCTCTGAACTTGTCTATTCGTACATGGACCCTTTACTTTTTTTGGGATGTCAGATATATATATATATATATATATATATATATATATATATATATATATATATATATATATATATATATATATATATATATATTATGGCATGCCGTTTAGGAAATAATATATATATATGAAGTTTATCCATCTGAATATATGGAATGAAAGTCTGAATATATTGAATGGAAGTCTGAATATATGGAATGAAGTCTGAATATATGGAATGGAAGTCTGAATATATGGAATTGAAGTCTGAATATATGGAATGAAAGTCTGAATATATGGAATGAAAGTCTGAATATATGGAATGAAGTCTGAATATATTGAATGAAAGTCTGAATATATGGAATGAAAGTCTGAATATATGGAATGAAGTCTGAATATATGGAATGAAGTCTGAATATATGGAATGAAAGTCTGAATATATGGAATGAAAGTCTGAATATATTGAATGAACGTCTGAATATATGGAATGAAAGTCTGAATATATGGAATGAACGTCTGAATATATGGAATGGAAGTCTGAATATATGGAATGAAGTCTGAATATATGGAATGGAAGTCTGAATATATGGAATGAAAGTCTGAATATATGGAATGAACGTCTGAATATATGGAATGAAGTCTGAATATATGGAATGAACGTCTGAATATATGGAATGAAAGTCTGAATATATGGAATGAAGTCTGAATATATGGAATGAAGTCTGAATATATGGAATGAAGTCTGAATATATGGAATGGAAGTTGGAATACATTGACAGAAATGTCACCAAAGGGATACCTTTCTGAATTCACTGGATTTACAAAATGGCATCGGCTGAAATAGTCCAATACTTTGTTGAACTGCAGGGTTTTTTTGCAACAACTGGTCATACTCCAAACGACACAAACAGTTTGGAAATTAGATAGCGTCACCTTGAGGATCATATTTCCATTATTGCGACATTCTTAGTGCTTATAAGCAATCCTGTTCAACAAAACGTTGCCGAAAGAACATTATGCATCATTCTTTAAGGAATTTATGAGTCTCTTTGGGAGATGTCGGCAGAAGTAACACTTCAACTGGAAGCTAATGGTGTGGGCACTGGATACGGTTACCAGTATTTTGGCCCGTACATGCATTTGCCAGAGTGTTAATAATCTCTTCATTGCTCAAAATAGCTGACACTAGATTCCTAGCCGATTCACTCATAGCGTCCACATTTGTTACATCCTGATTAATCAGCCACAACACAAGATGGCGCCAGCGCCGTAATGACGTCAGCTTTCATTCCATATATTCAGACTTTCATTCCATATATTCAGACTTCCATTCCATATATTCAGACTTCCATTCCATATATTCAGACTTTCATTCCATATATTCAGACTTTCATTCCATATATTCAGACTTTCATTCCATATATTCAGACTTTCATTCCATATATTCAGACTTCCATTCCATATATTCAGACTTTCATTCCATATATTCAGACTTCATTCCATATATTCAGACTTTCATTCCATATATTCAGACTTTCATTCCATATATTCAGACTTCCATTCCATATATTCAGACTTTCATCCCATATATTCAGACTTCATTCCATATATTCAGACTTTCATTCCATATATTCAGACTTCATTCAATATATTCAGACTTCATTCCATATATTCAGACTTTCATTCCATATATTCAGACTTTCATTCCATATATTCAGACGTTCATTCCATATATTCAGACTTCCATTCAATATATTCAGACTTCCATTCAATATATTCAGACTTCCATTCCATATATTCAGATGGATAAACTTCATATATATATATTATTTCCTAAACGGCATGCCATAATATATATATATATATATATATATATATATCTCCACGGCTCGCATAAAGCACCAGGAAAGACTTTGGACATTCGGCTCACCATTGCTAAATCCTTGAAATCCATGCTGTAGACTTGTGCGATAGCCTTCTGGTTTGTATCTGTGCGTGTGCTTGGTCCCTTTTGTCTTATGCCGGTCTCCCTGTCAATGCCTTTTGTTTGTGTGTGTTGTCTGTGTTTGTTTCTGTGAGTCTTGTTTGTCAGCTGCAAACATCGTTCTTGCAGTTGTGTTTTTGTTCAGTCTCCCTCCTTCCCATCTTTCCACTGTGTTTTGGTGTAGAATCATTTGATCGCAAAACAGATTGTGGAAAAGGGATACTGTGCTTTCTCCGGTATATGTAGTTTACTTTCCTGTATATTGTCATCTAGACCAATGTTTTGCACTTTTGCTAGTTTCTTTTAAATAAAAATATTTAATTGCAAAAAAGATATCTTACAAAAAGGAATAAACTTAGATAAATTTTGTTTTTGTCACTAAGGTTGTGGTATTATTCCCAGTATTGTGTGCTTACAAACTACAATACCAAAAAGAGATACAACAAAAATATTAATTAATTTAATGATTAAATGAGGTAGTGTTTCCAAACTTCCCTCAATTATAACTTGTCTCCTGCTAGTTTTAATACAGCACTTTAAAAAAAAAAGAAAAGAAAAAAAGTGAAATTATTAAAGCCTTTTGTATTTCTTTTCAGTGTTCTAGTTTGTATATGGTCCCTAACCACTCGTCTTACTGCAGGTAGCGATAGATAGCAGAAGCCATCAGGCAAGTGTTTTTTAAATAAACTCTTGGTGTACTTACAAACTTTACATTGCCACGTTTTATGAATACAAAACCTATTTGTACTACTGTAGAAGTTTGGTACCATTCCGGGCATTAGTAGTGGTGTAATTTACAAGATACACACTTTGTTCCATTAGCGCCTGCACTAAGCTAACAAGCTGATAGTACTAGCTTAACCAATGTTAGACCAAGGGAAAAAAGCTTCTGTGGGGGATGGCTGGCTCGCTCAAGCTCTATGGTGCAAAGGACCTTAGGGTGAAATTACTAGCAAGCCATCCTTTAAAACCCTATTTATACAGGATTAGGGGGATCTCGTAATTTAGAAACGATCTCCTCCACGTCTATATTTTGTGTAGCAAATCAATTTTTATAGGCCACTTTATTATAATTTAAATAAATAAATATTACGTATAGCCCTAAGTATTAATGGTCAATTAATATTAGACTGAAATCACATGTAGCTCTGCATAAACATGAGTGCAGGTCTCTGCAGGCTGATCAGAAAGGAAAACTCATCCAACTAAACTCAACCATCTCAGACCAACAGCAGGGAGTCCTGGGACACTGTGAGGCATCAGTAGTCACATCAGATCATTGTGTTCCAACTGCAATTTTCAGTCGCTGCTTGTTAGAGAGTGCAAATAGAGAAGTAGGGAAATTACAGTAGTCACCTCTGTGTTGCTGCCTGTCTAATGGCAGGGTGTGGAAGCAGCAGACACACCCGCACAATAACCTAGCAAAGAAAAATCTAAATGCTACATGGGACTGATGATACAATAAAGTCCAAATTACATGTTAACAATCTATGAATGATAAGTAGAGAAAAGCCAGGAAACCTTTTTTTTTCCTCAAGACAACAAAACGGGATACTGTTGAAGGCATTTTGAGGTAAAGCAGTCAGTGTGCAGGTGGGACATTTCAGATCTTCTGGGGACATATCAGTCCCAGCTGTAACGATTTATGAAAACCACAAACCTGTAAGCGTCCTCGAATTACGTGACATGACTACCTTTCCACTCATGTGATGCCTGCCCGCAAATGTTAAGCTAGAAGAACGTGAGGAATAGCCTCGATGGCAACTAACCCAGAGGTTGCCGACCCTCCCAATACATTTAAGGCAGCAGTATGGAAACATTTCAGCTACCTGGTAGAGAACAAGGATGGCAATTGTTTTGACAAGACCCACACAATTTGCCGTAAATGTTTTAAGAAGTGACCAGCAACACAACCAACATACAGATGCATATCCTACGGCACCATGCGGAAATCAATTTAGCTGGAGGACGTTGATGACCATAGCGCCGGTAAGTCTTTAAGACGGTAAAACAATACAAATATGTTAGAATAGCCAGACAATTTTGGTGATAATGTGAATTGAAAGACATGTTAACATTAACTTAGGCGTCTGTATGGTTAACCATAACGTTAGTTCACTTTAGCTAACACTAGCTGGCAAGCTATAAGGCTACCGTTATAGGACATTAACCATAGACCGTTAATATTAATGGACAGAGCATGTGTGACATCGCCCATGGGTTTGTGGAGACCAGTTATGAGTCGTTGAGTTTGCGCTTATGGGCACAGCCATCCTGGTTGCGGATGTGACAATTTTAGAGGAGAGGAAGGAGTGAGGGAGGAGCCAAAGACCATTGGGCAGGATATACATACAGTCTATAGGCAGGATCTGACTGTGACGTTAGCTGAGAGTTGGCAACTAGGGATGAGCTGAGTGCTCGGCTGAAACGAGTATCTGGTACGGATAAAGCACTTTTGCCAAGTACAAGTATTATACGAGTTATAGGAGTCAATATCTGTACTTGGATTGAATAAAACTCCTCAGCAACCCCCTCCCCCCCCCACAAACACACACACACACGCTCTGCTCCCTCTCAGATCACCAAAAACAGTGCTCCCTCTCTCTCCTTCAGTCAATCAGGTCCGCAGGTCTTTTCCATTAACGTTTAAAGTTTCTTCAGCTTCATATGTCACAACAGAACTTATTAATTTCGCTGCTCATCACAGAGCCAACTATAACTCCAGAGAGGGCTATCCAATTGACTGCGTGGCTGAAAATTAACATCTGGCCACAGTCCCAGGTTGCCCAACACATGTTGGAGAGTGCTCTCCATAGGGCACTGTGGATCCGAGCAAATGGGACTACATCAATGCTGGTCATCACAGAATTTCCACGCTTAGTGGGCACTCCAGGCATGGTGAGCTACAATCTTACAAAATTACTTTCAGTCAATCATTGTTTTTGTCTTACATATTCTTTTGCATCTTTGCCTTCTACATACTTAGATTTTTCAGCATTGCATCCGGAGTCCTCTGGGAGATTAACTGAGAACTGGAACCCTGTGTTCTCAGCAGAGATAATGTGCATGGTCAAGAGAGAAGACAGCTGACCTTCTCTCAAACCTAGATTCGCTCTCAGGAGGTATTTTCATTTAAATCTTCTTAACACTTGTTAACAAGATTTTTATCATGTTTTATCATTTATTCATGTCCTTATCAGGACATTAATCAAACGCTGTCAAATTAATGCAAGCTCAGATTGCTACTATTTAGTTTTTATGGCACATGGTTGAGTTGAAGTGCCCATCTTCTGCTCATGTTCAGGTTCATAATTGTATTTTGAGGTTGTACCAGAATAGGTTTCCATTGTTTCATTTTCAAAAAATCCACATTTTGTTGTACTGCACATTGCTGCAGATCCTATGTTTAGGTCTCTGTTTTAGCTACAGAGTGAGACATCTCACTAGTTACCTGCAGAACAGGGACGTGGAAGTAGTTCTTTTTGAAGATTATGGTCAACTAGTGGCTGTTGGAGCAGTGTTTTTCATTGAGAACGAGCTAGCATGCTACGGTTAGCCACCTGTTCTCTGGTGACGTAGAAAGTCGTGCAGATGTTGAACAGCTCACCCGGAGACTGAAGACAGAGGACATTCAAAAACCGGATCAGAGGACATTCAGAAACCGGATCTTACTCAGACACCATGGATGGTTATTCATCAAGTGTGTATGTGTGGAAGCACCAGAGACAGAAAATAACCCCCCAAATCCCAGAAAAAAGATTTTTGGGGCACTTTAAAATTTGTTTTGAAAAGTTGGTTTGAAAGTTCAATGCCTGACGTTTAAGAAATTGTGACTTTTTTGTCCGTTTAGTGATGTAGTGAGTGAATGCACACATCACGTTTTAAATCAAAAATGTAAAATTACTTTTGTATTCTTTTATACTACTTTTAATGTTAACTGAAATTAATTGTAATGTTGAATTTTGTCTAAAGTGATAAATTTGGCTTGAAGTAATAAAACAAAATGCTGGGTTATGCTTGATAATTTCATAATTTGATCAGTACATTTAATGCAAAAATCGAGTGGGAAATAAAAATAACCCAGAATTTGGGTGGTATTTTTCCCAACCCATTTTAGGTAGTTATAACCCAACAACATGGTTATTTTAACCAACTGTTGGAAAGAAAATACAACCCAACCCTGCTGGGTTAAAACAACTCAGTGATAGATCGGCCCATATTGGACCCAGCGCTGGGTTACCAATATAACCCAAGTTGGGTTATTTTTAACCCACCAGTTCTAAGAGTGCAGGCTGCCGTTTTCTTGGCATCAACAGACGAGACTGTCAAGAAGAACATTAAAGACATTGTCACTGTCTTAATGATGATGTGAAACTAGTTGAGGACGTAGTATGGGTTCTTAAACCTTTAAAAACCGTGACGACCCTCGTGAGCATTTAACAGATGCTAACTATTTCAATGATTGTGCCAGTGAAACAGAATCCTGGCCTCCATGAAGCACAGCGGCTCTGACTCAACAGTACTGAAAGACATCAAAGCTGCTATTGCACATGACTTCGAGGACAGATACGGATAAGGCACTAATTCAGTTTCTTAATGTGAGCAGTGCACTTGACCCCCATTTCATTAAGGTTCTTCCTTAATGAGACCACCCATGGCACAATCTTCAAGGGTCTTGACTGAGAGAATTCTCGAAGATTGTTCGCAGACTGTTCAGGTATTTGATTGTTTTAATATTAATATAATTTAAGTGCTGTGCAAATCAGTTAGGCCAATTCAATAAAGATATAGAATAGATAGAATAGATAATAAATGCTAATCTTTTCTTTAAACTAGCTTTATTTGTGTATTTCTTCTGGATTTCATATCCTTCATTGTATCTAATTTGCTGAAATTGTGTCATGGCTTTTGTCTGTCCAGGGAAGAGACAGAGGAGCAATCAGAGATAGTCTCCAGCAGCAGGGACTGTCCTCCTTCAGCCAAAAGAGCACCAATGGCTGAACTGTTTAGAGACTTATTTCCGACAGAACAGGCATTGTGATCCAAGCCTCTGTCTGAAGTGGTGGATGACGAGGTGCAGCATTACAGAGCAGTGAAGAGCCTCTCAGTGGAGTCAGATCCACTTGAGTGGTGGAAGGACAACCAGAACCAGTTTCCCCACTCAGCCAAGTTGGCTAAAAGTTACCTTGGAATCCAGGCCACATCTGTCCCCAGTGAGAGAGGGTTTTCCACTGAAGGGGACATTGTCACAGCACAGAAAGCAAGCCTCTCACCAGACAATGTGGACATGATGGGGTTTCTAAAGAAAAATGTACAACTCCCTTAAATCAACTCCACAACGAGTTTGGTTTACTTAAGAGAAAGAAGTTGTTTATTTGTTCAGCAGTACAGTAAGCCTCAGTTACCTCAGTGGGAAACGGTAGCCATTTCATTTACTTTTTTTCCACAGTATTGTTACAAAGAAAACAGTGTTATAGTTTTGGCAATTTATTTAGATTAGGTATATTGTTAATAATTTGCATAGTTAATATTGTTCTTTCTTCAGTTTATACAGGTTTTTCAAATGTTATTTAATAAAAACATTTTTTCTTAAAATCTCTATTTTTTTCTCTCCTTCTCTTTTCACCAGCTGTCTGTCATTTACACTCACTTAACAACCTTTCTAAGACGAGATGATCACCCAGGTTGTTGGTCTGGTCGGATACCGAGCACTTTGTTGGTGTTTTAGAACCTCAGAACCTCAGAGTTTTCTTCTTTGAAAACATCTCTGGTCAGCCATGGAAAATAAAGTCACTGGAACGCAAAAAGCTTTAACCGAAAACCAAACAGAAAGCAAACCAAACAACAGCAAGGTTTTTTTGATTGTTTGGCCAGTTGACAGAATTGCTATTAATTATCTACATCTGAGCAAGTTTGCAAGCTCTAGTGGTCATAGTAGCTTGTCAAATCAGAGGATGACAACTAATCCTGGCGCTTCATACAGTTTGTTAAGATACCATTAATTATCTTAACTATGATTATAATCACGCCTCTTGTACTTCAAAAATTGCACACCTTGAAATGATCATATTTCCATATTCAAAATGATTATTTGCTCAGTACTACAACAAATGAAACAAAACAAAGACATTTTTAAATATTAACACCTTCTCTTCTCTGCTTCTCTTCATAGTCAGATTCATCTACCAACCCTTAAAGAACTGGCTCAGGTTTACCTTGCACCAGCTTTTAATTATAATGTTATAGTTTTAGGCTGCTGGAGGATTTCCTTTGACACACTGAGCTGCTCTCTCCTCTCTATCCATCTGTGTGCATCCATGGAAAAGCCAGAAAAGCTTGTTACTAACTTACCTATGGGGAGTTTACTCCCCAGAGCCCTTATGTTTTCTGTCTCCCAGCAGTTTTCCTTGGATTAGGGTGCCACCTAAATCATGGTTGCAGCTGTCGCCTTGGTCCCGCTTTGTGCCCTGCTATGCCCTCCTACACCCTGCTATGACCTGCTACGCCCTGCTATGACCTGCCACACCCTGTGACACCCTGCTATGACCTGCTACACCCTGTGACGCCCTGCTATGACCTGCTACACCCTGCTATGACCTGCTACACCCTGTGACGCCCTGCTATGACCTGCTACACCCTGCTATGACCTGCTACACCCTGTGACGCCCTGCTATGACCTGCTACGCCCTGCTATGACCTGCTACACCCTGTGACGCCCTGCTATGACCTGCTACACCCTGCTATGACCTGCTACACCCTGTGACGCCCTGCTATGACCTGCTACGCCCTGCTATGACCTGCTACACCCTGTGACGCCCTGCAGTGCCCTGCTACGCCATTAGTTACGACAACTATTTCTAGTCATAGTTCCATTACCTTTACTGTGACTATTGTTGCCACTATTCATCACACCCCCAACCGGCACCATCAGACACCGCTTACCAAGAGCCTGGGTCTGTCCGAGGTTTCTTCCTAAAAGAGAGTTTTCCCTTGTCACTGTCGCACTAAATGCTTGCTCTTAAGGGAACTACGGAATTATTAGGTCTTTGTAAAATCTGTAACGTGTCCTGAGATAACTCTTGTTATGATCTAATACCTAAAATTGAACTGAATTGATACTTGAAGTGACCATATGTAACTTTTTAATATTTGTCATTTTTCATACAATGGTCTTAAATAACCTCTAACAGAAAACAAGACTAACAGTAAACAAATGATTTGTTTGAACAAAACATTCATTGTGACTGTATGACCTCCCCGTAACACTAACTCAGTAATATACAGTGGGCAATACAGCAGCTTAAAGAAAATACCGCTACGACAGCAGGTGTGGTAAAAACCCTTCATGGTCCAGAGTGGGCACTAAAATCAACATAAACTGAAAGTTACATGTGGCCACTTCCAATAGGATAAGTATGCTTGTTTATGCATTCAAAGGCCAACGGGTGTGTTTAATAACAACACAATGACCCTCCATTAGCTTCAGGAATGAATGCACTTAATTAACATTTAATCTGAAATGTCCAATATCAGTCTAATATCAATTGACCATTAATACTTTGGGCTATTTGTTTTATTTTTACTTGACTAATTACAGACATTGAAATGCGTTCCCGTAACGAGTCCTTTACTGTCACAGGATGTTCCAGCGCCTGCTGTCCAACTGTTACCTGACAGTGCAGACTAATGTGTTCACAGCAGAGTAGCAGTGTCTTTATTTGAATAGACTGTATACGCCATCTGCAATCCACTGCATATTGTCTCCTCTGCAGATCAATGAGGCTCATAATAGGAGTTGGTTTTCACTGCTGTGTTAACTGGATGAAATAATTACACTGGAGAGAACGGCCATAACAAGAAAGGAGGAATGCATTCCATTACAAGTTGTGTTTGTACTGATGTATATAGTAAAAGTCAGATCAAAGCAGTGGAGAAGTTGAGTGATGGAGGTAGCAGCGATATACAGTAAAAAGGCATGCAAATATATCAGGATGCCAAGCAACCAGCAATGTTGAACTGTGCATAATACTGCACTCTTATACAGAGTTGTATCCCTGGCTTTGAGTTAGAGTTCACTACATAACTGCCCAACTCTTGCTGCAATTTCCTAACTGTAACCAAGCATTTTGACCTAAACCATGATCTTTCACTATGACCTAGTGCACTATGGAGTTTGATTGTATGATTTATCTTTGAACATTCTAACTCCTGCAATGTTAACAACCATGTGTGCTACCCTGCAGGCTTCTTCTCCTCTGCCTTTGTTGGTGTATTTCTAAATTTTTTACCGCCACCAACTGTGGATTAGTGAAATAGTGTGAAAACAGCAGCAGGTGGTGCATCGCCTCACCCACATGCTGGCCCTTGTGCACGTGCGACCTTGTGTGTGGGCACGATTTTGAGAAAATGGGGACCCACTTGTAAAAACATTGCTTCATAGCACTCCTAGTGGTCAATAACCCTTGTGGGATTAAACATACATTATTACTACTGCTACTACTACAACAACAACTCCTTTTAGGGCTTTTTGCTTTATTAGAGCAGCTGCAGAGAGATGTGATGACTCCTTTGTTTAACCTAATTGTTTTGGGATGTACAGTCCCTGACAAAAGTCTTGTCGCTTGTGTACAAATTGACCTGAAGTGCCGCTGAAATATATTTCTAATCAAGATTTATTTACAAGAAATGGAACATTTTAATCCCAACAGCTTTTGTAATAATGTTTCAGTGAAAAAAGAAACGTATTAGAAAAGTATTCTAATATTCACAGCTTGGTAAAGCCCATTGAGTCAATTTTGTGTTGTCGCCTTGTCATATGAGCTTCACCTGTGACTAATAATGGATCAATTAGGTCTCAGGTGTGTATAAAAACAACCCCAGTACACTAGACCTTCACATCAACTGCAACTAGACATCTGCAAACATGCCTAAGATTCACCCTGAGACTAAAGTTTTGATTATCAAGAGGCTGAAGACCAGATCCACTGCTGATGTGGCAGACACCTTCAATGTGTCTCAGCGTCAAGTTCAGAGGATTACAAAAACATTTGAAGACACTGGAGATGTTTTTGACAAGCCCAGGTCAGGCAGACCCCGCAAGACAACTGCTCGAGAGGACCGTTTGTTGGCTCAAAAATCCAAGGCCAGCCCATTTTCCACTGCAGCACAGCTCCACCAGACCCGGTCCCCTGAAGTCCCTGTGTCAACCAGAACGGTTTGTCGGATTCTGTCTCGAAATGGCCTCCATGGTCGAATCAGTACCCAGAAGCCAGCACTAAACAAAAGACAATTGAAAAACTGTGTGGATTTTTCAGATGAATCTTCTGTTGAATTACACCACAGTTGCCCCAAATATTGCAGGAGACCTACTGGAGCCCGCATGGATCCAAGATTCACCCAGAAAACAGTGAAGTTTGGTGGCGGAAAAATCATGGTCTGGGGTTACATCCAGTATGGGGGTGTGCGAGAGATCTGCAGGGTGGAAGGCAACATCAATAGTCTCAAATACCAAGAAATCTTAGCTACCTCTTATATTCCCAACCATAAAAGAGCCCAAATTCAACAGCAGGATGGTGCTCCATCGCATACTTCCATCTCCACTTCAAAGTTCCTCAAGGAGAAGAAGATCAAGATGCTCCAGGATTGGCCGGCCCAGTCACCAGACATGAACATCATTGAGCCTCGTGGGGTAGAATGAAAGAGGAAGCATGGAAGACCAAACCAAAGAATATTGATGAACTCTGGGAGGCAGCAAGACTGCTTTCCTAGCTATTCCTGATGACTTCATCAATACATTGTATGCATCCTTGCCAAACCGCATGGATGCAGTCCTTCAAGCTCATGGAAGTCATACAAGATATTAAATTTGAATCTCACAGCACCACTATTTAATTTGCTGACATATTTTAGTATTTGTAGTAAATTTGTTCAATTTATGTATAGGCGACAAAACCTTTGTCTTGCCAAAATTTGACCTCTCTTGTTTAAATCTTTTTTTTAGTGAAAATAATTCATGTCAGTGCATTTAACATCATTTGGGAGGGTTTTAGCTTTTCATATGAGCTATTTCTTACACCAATTGATTAATTAAAAGTCAGGTTAATAGCAGGTGTTTCTACAAAATAGATAAGCGACAAGACTTTTGTCAGGGACTGTATAATATATCATTTGTTATCTCCTAAAAGAGATCTTGGTGTCAGTGAGAAATCCTGAATTAAGAAAGCTTAATTTACTGCCTAACATGTCTCTTTCTAATCTCCTTGTTGGTTTCTGCTTTCGGTCAAAGGACCTTGACAATTACTGCCACTTATTCTTCTATATAATGAAAACCATCTTCCCAAAGTTTGATAATCCATATCATAAACATGAACCCTTCAGGTTTGGTCAAACCTTGGGTTTTCTCATTATTTCACTGTGTTCAAGTCGAGTGTTTTGATGTCAGAGCAGCATTACACTCCACTCTGTTCGCTGCCAGTCACCTGACACCCACAGGAGGAAATGAAAGACAAATAATCCCTAAATCATGTTGCCTTACAAACAAAAATTGACACATCTGTGGCTTGAGTTCAGTTGAAGCTAGGATTCACAATGAAAAATAAAATCTAAATCAAACTAAACTCTACTAAAAGTCCAAATGTGTGCAAAATGCTGGAAATAGTATGGACAACCTGCACAACAACATTGACATATGTTCAAAAAAAAAAAAAAAGTAATGTCAATTGTATAGTGGTTTTTGCCTGTATTTACCTCAACTGCTGAGAGAAACAGGCTCTTCAGTTCTAATTTCCTCTGTAGTATGGGAGCAGCAGAGTTCTTATTCTGATAGAATTAGCACTTTGAACAATGACTACCTTTACATGGACATATTTCGGATTTTTGACCTTATTCTGAAAAAGACAATATCCCGAATTCCTAATATTCCAGTTTTAAGTGTGACTTGTTTGACTGTGCAAACACAGCCTTCCTCTGTCACTTCTTACTGAGGAGCAGCAGCGAGCCTGTGAGCACGTCATGTAGAGGGGCAGCGCCTTGCACATGGGAATGGCTGAATGAGAGGCAAATTGTAAAGGGCTTGGTCCAGTAAAGTAGAAAGGCGCTATGTAAATGCTTACCATTTACCATCGGATGAGGTGTTCTTGAGAACACTTCAAACGGGCGCGCCATGCAACAACACCGGGAACCACGCGTTTAATAACTGCATTTTATGTCCCATGTTTGTGAGAAATTACAGTTATATAAAACTAAATACTGGGAACCATTCAATCGACAAGTGGTCGTAAACTGGTGCAGACTGTAGTAAAAAAACTATGATTGAGAAGCATATTCCAAATGCACCGTATACCTGTCCAAAGAATGCTTCTAAAACACGCATAATACAGGCATGTCCCACATCTTAATCAGAAATTATATAAAAATAAAAAATACACTTATTTGGAATATCTAAACAGAATATAATTTTAACATGACCTGTATCAAATTCGGAATAATGTCATATTCAGAATAGAGTGCATATAATTGTACTCAATGTACTGTATGCGGCATTCATGTGAGCCATTATTGTACAGGGGATTCCACACATCCTCAATGTTTGTTAACATGGATTTATTGAGTAACTATATGAATACTGGCATTTATTATATAATAATACTTCACTATAATATAGGCAACAATCTAACATACACATTTAACTGATATCCATTCTACAGTTACAGAAGATTTCATAATAGAAAAATCTTTTATTCATTTCAGCCATCACTCCACAAAATGATAAAAGAAGTGATACAATCCAGTTGAACAACACTTCACTACTTAGCTAGCCCGCTTTGACACCATGATGGACGGTTATATTCAGTCTCTCAGATTTCCAATCTTGACGCATGTAGCCTGAATTATTCTTGCCCTTCAAATGCCAAGCACCTTCCTGTGATGCAAGACTCCAGCCAGGCTTCATTCACACCCACCACCTCCAAATCACCATGCTGTCAGACCTGAAACCATGGCAACAGGCATCATAGTCTCCCAACACACTCAAACATTCACATGTGCGACTCATTAAAATACATTTGCTTGCACATTAACATTCCTATATATTTTTTAGATTTATTCAGTGTTCCTATCATGAGTTGGCAGGTATACTACAGCCATTGTTAGCTGCTGTATTAATTAATTATGGGAAGTCTAACTGATATTTGAGATATACAAACACTGTCTTGTCTTTAGGGCTAATTAGTTTAGGCTTTTATGAATATATAATGCAGGAAAGTTACAAGTGTCAGTATAGACCTTTCTAAAGAAATTTGGACTAGGTTTGCTGTAAACTGCAGGGATTAGTCTCTTAGGGCAGGAGTAAACAAAAACTTTTGGGTGCGCATGAAGAGCCGTTCAGTTTGGAAAATTAAACAGATATATATATATATCTTGGTATTTCTTTGGTAAAAATTGACATAAATGATAAACCTTTTTAATGACAGGTATAACAAAAGGAGTAGGTCCATTGTCTGTGAAACGATTTGGTTAAAAAAAATCCAATTATAAACTGAAGTTAAAGTGAAAGTGGCGATAGACAACACATTCTCACTCCCATCTCGTAAAATACGGGTACTTGGTCAAGTGTTGTTATTGACGCACTTGGTTGGGACTATTGGTGTCCCTTTGGACATGGTTAGGTTAAGGAAAAGCTTGTGGGTGGGCTTACGGTTCCGTAACAGATATCACTAAGAACTGAAAAAGCCTAGATACCACATTGTATAAAAGGCAGTTGAGATGTAAAAGTTATTTTCTTACAGTCTAGGACAAGAAACATTTATAAAGTGGCTTAGTCCTATTTATAGCATACTACCGTAATTCCTCAAATAAAAGCTGGGGCCTTTATTAACCTGAACCGCAGAAGGTCCCAGGCTTTTATTAGAGGCAGGCCTTTATTTTCTTGGACTTATCAAACAGATTAGAGTTAATAGGCTATGGCTTTTCATTCAAAATGGTTTAAACCATTTTGAATGAAAAGCCATAGCGTTCCAGTGGACAGAGAGAGTTTTTTTTTTTGTAAGAGCCATTTGCAAAAATATCACCATAAGAACAACACGCTTAGACGGACAAACCAATCTGACAAGAGATGAGGGGCGCACAGACACTAAATACACAGGGTAACGAGAGGCAGGTGACAAGAGGGCTGGGAAACAGGTGGAAGACATCTGGTAATCACAGGAGCGGGAAAACACAGGAAGTCAAACTAAAGATAAGACAAAGACCAAACTTCAAAATAAAACAGGAAACAGAACATGCAGACACTCAAGGGGAACAAAAGACAGAAACCACCACACAAGACCAGGGAGGAAACACGAAAATAACAGAAAACAGGATTAAAACTGAAACCATAACAAATAGATTATTGATCAACTTTTATGACTGTGCACATAGACATGCTTCACATTTGACAATTAAAGAAAGTTGTGGAAGTTGGAAGCAACATTTATTCTACTTAAATAATGGTTTATCTTTCAAAAATGAACCATGACATATTCAAATTTTAGTATAAATAGCATTTTTAGGTCTGGAAGAATGAGGGGGAAATACATCCTCACCACTACACGTTGCTGTCTTTGAGTTTAGCCTCTTCAGCAGATGTTGCCGAACTCCAACTATAGTGCTCAAAGGGTCTTATATTATCCCCCTCAACTGCTGCTCTGACTTTTTCCTTCTCCTCCAAGCTGTAACAGAATACAATATGAACAGCTGACATTATAAGAAACAATAAAAACATATTTAGTGAATTCAAGTTAAATCTGATATTAGGCTAAGGATTAATTCTCCCATAACACCTTGACAGCAAAACATGAATCTAGTTTAAAGCTAATCCAAATGATTTAACTTTTGTTTAGTTTCCTGTAGTTGCAGACACATCTCATTACATTTTTTTTGGTAGCGCCCTTGTTTTTGTTTGGCTTCCTCAAAAAGTTTTTGTGGAACCATTCTGTCTGCATTATCGTCATCATCATCTTCCTCCTCCTCCCCCTCCTTTTTATAGAGTACGTGTTCTCGAATTCCTTGGGGGGAGGGGGGGGGACAGAGTGGAGACTGTCTTATTATTTCCTGGAGTATGGCCAAAAGATTATTTTTTATTGGCTTCTTCAACCGATGTTTTTTTCTACTTGTCTGAAAACAGATAAAAGCATAATTAGACGGAAGGCATTAGCTACGGTGTAATACAAGACTACAACAGACAAAGCAATGTCAAAGCAAAAATGATGGTTGCTCTCCTTTTATATTTACTCCTTCTTTTCTCATATTTATGTCAGTATTATTTATTAACACTGGTTATCAATATAGTTAACAATGGAAACATTGTTTACGGTTAACGTTACAGTTTTTTGTCTTGGCGTCCTCTTCCTCAGAAGGTGACGTTGGGAGTGGTATCTTTTAGTCTTCGGACACGCTTCCCTTTTGATAGTTCCTCCTTGATTTCTTCTTTTGTCTCTGAATACAAACAACACTGGATGTAAGTACTTTGAATCACCTTCTATACTAACGTTGACGCTAAACGTCTGAGCCATTTTGTTGATCGCTCGCAAGCTAACACTACTAGCTAACTCTACTAGCTAACGTTAAGACCGGTTAGAACCGGTTAACATTAGGTAAGCTAGCTAGCTAGCTAGTTAGATGAACCCAGTTTAACAAGATTTTTATTTAATCATTATGTCATATCTAATGTTATATTTTTACATCTCTTACCTTTCAGGAGTAATATCTGTCTTTGGGAAAAGTCCTCCCGCCAACGCACCCATTTCCTTGCATCCATCATCTAATGCTAACTACATAGCAAAATTAACTTAAATTAACTAGCTTTTCTAACAATGGATTGTAAATTTAAAAAAAAAAACACGGCACGTGCGATTGGTACTTGGTACACAGTGTGATCTAGTCTTAACTGATGCTAATGACACTACAGCCCTGGCTTTTACTTCATGAAGGTTATAATTTTCAGTTATTTTTGAAACTCTGAGGAATACATATTATAGATATTTTTTGGAAGATCTAGTTGTGGTGCTGTTTAACTGTATACTTTAATTTAAGTAGTAATCGAGTGGCTAGTTAATGACTGGTAGCTATAAATAGCTGGTTAATGTAAACTAAATTGTTCAGTCAGTTGAAGGATTCAAAGACATTTCTAACAATGTTACCTTCTTCAGTCTTTTTTAATGGGTGTATTAGGCTCAGCTTTTATAAACTGAATTATTTATTTTTTAATTCACTATCCTGTTATGCATGAATGTGTTTGTCATGTTCTTTAATTTTAGAATGCTGAAATGCAAGTTACTTGGAGCCTAACAGCACTATAAAAATACCCTGAGCAAGACTCAAAAGACATTTGGATGTCAGTCAGTTCATGAGATATATGTGGTAACCTTTGTATGAATTATATGAGATTTAACTTAGAACGTTTCTGTTGTTCAAAGGATCTATGACTTTAATTTTACCTGAGAATGGTATTTGATGATGACAATGTTATTCTATACAGACTTTGTCCTCTACCGATGACAACAATGATGAAATCGAGTTCAAGTTCTGCAGTGTCATTATTTTGGTGTAGTAATATAGTGCAGAGACCGCAGGCAGAACAGAACTTAAATATTTATTTATGACAAATTCCAACAAAAGGCGTCCAGCAGGCATAGAAAATCCAGAAATGAAGTGCACGACAAGATACACATCAACCAAGTCAACAACTCACAGCAACCAAGAAACACCAAGACTAACAGGTAGACTAAACACACAGACACCCCAAACAGAAATACAACAACCTAACAACAGACAAGGGAAACAAAGAAACTAAATACAAGAGGTATAACGAGCAAACAAGGGACAGGTGATACAACAGGTGACAAACAGGCAGAAAAACACTAGGGAGGAAAACGGAGACTTCAAAATAAAATAGGAAACAGAAACGTACAACCATGACATGCAGATGTTGACGTAAGTGAATAATAGAAATGCTCTTTTACTTTGTGGTGAGGAAAATTACTAATAAATATAGTTCTCACTCTCTGTGCCATTTCTTCTAAATTCTGTTCACACCATGTCTCCATCTGGCCACTTTTGAGTTTTTTAAGATGGCGGATTGACATGAAAGCCTCCTTGTACATACTTGTCCAATGTAAATGCAGATTAGAAATCTTTTGGTTTAAGAGGGTAAGTCAGCCCATTGGAAGAGGTAAGCTAGCAGTGGACACTAATATAATATAGCAGCAATTTCTACCATCAAAATAAAGGCTTTTTAACTAAATACTACATGAACAAAATGTTTCAGGAGTAAGGTGAACTGGGGAAAATGTAACGACATTGCCAGCCAAGAAGACATATTTTACTACTGCCTTTAACATGTAGCTACATGCGACAATGTTAACTCCGCAGTGGCTTTTAATAAAAGTGTTGGCTGCAACACGTGCGTGTTTGTTTTAAGACCGTTGTCTAGTTGGATGTTAATCACCCACTGTTTATGTAATTCATTGTCTTCAGGAAAAGTTAAAAAAACAAAAAACAGAATAATTGTATCTTGCGGACACTGTACATTGCAGTGGTTGGCTGGGAGAGCTGTCATCCCATCTTTGAAAGGACACTTTCGTACGTTTACACATCATCGCGCTATTAGTTAATACGAAGCACTATAAAAAATGAATGAGTTTTGGATGTTTTGACAACTAGCATTCAATGGTAGCATACGGGAGCACAGCATTCTACGATGACTAGAAGTTTACAGCCATCCTGAGATTCAACTGGAAATACGTCTCGCTCGCCCGTGCATACTGCCTATTAAGCTCTCACAGGTTACATTAGCAGCAGCTCCTGACCCGGCAGCTCTTTAAGAAGATAAGGAAAAACTCCCCAAAATCCTGAGGCTAGCGGAAATGGAAAGAAACCTCAGGAAAGGCAATTCAAAGGGAGATCCCCTCAAAAAGAGATCCCCTTTGCAAAACAAAGGCCAATATCCAAGTCCATTTACAGATGAGTCCAATTGAATATGTCAAGCAGCAGTTTCTACGTCTTTCTGTCAAAGAGAGAGCAGCATTAGTATTTGTGACACTAGTGTATGGGCATCGGATAGACAGACTTTAAACATGCGTTTGGCTGTAGTGTTGGTTTATCAGAGCTGTGGGTGAAGTTGGAGCTGCTCCAGGATAAGGCGCTGCTGGGGCTCTGTGGTCAAACACATTCTCAAGAAATCCCGGCAGTCTGGAGAGTAAGAGGAAGAAGAAAGATGACGGGTACAGTGATCCATCACATGAGAACGAAAATGAACAGATTTGTGCCTGCTGATATGTTTCTGTATGTCTTTCTTACTGTTGGAAAGGTTTTTTCCGATTATTAGTTTATTTACCAGGAACTCGGTAGTCTCAAATGGAGCGTTTCACACATGACCACTCCCAGCTGCCACACTGGTGGTGGCCGTGCCGTTAGATACAACTTTACCACTCGGGAGGAACGCGAGAAAGGGTACGTACAATACCCGGACATCATAGATGGGTAAGTTTGTTAGGAGCAGGAGTAGTACTCCTTACTGTAGAAATTGCAGTAAAATGATCTTGCTTTGAGGAGCAGCTCAGTCCAGACATCTGAACCAATCACAATCAGTATATTTTCCCCCTTGATGTCTCGGTGAAAGCTGCACTGGTTCTTAAGTTCAATTGCCACATCAACAAGCTGTGTCAGTACAATCTGAGAGACAAAAGGAGATAGATGAGGGATTGGAGATGAGGGTTTTATGACATTTTATAATGGCTGCAACTGCCCGTAGCCTCTAGGCCTTTGAATGTGTGTGCTTAAAATCCTCATCAATACATGTGAGGTCACACTAATGCAGGACTGTGTAGTGTACTCACAAGTGCACATGTCACATGTAAATGCCAAAGTTTTTTCGAGTTTTGCCTCGTTACTTCCCTTTGATAGCGTTTGGTTTGGTGGAAAAAAATACTAAAGTTTGGCAGTACCCGAACTCCATCAAAAAGCCCAAAGTTCAGCCGAACCTGAACTCCGGGTTTGGGGCATCCCTAGTCATAATAAATAAAACTTGCAGCCGGAACAAGTGGATCAGTGGTGACATCAGCACTAATGTCCTTACTGGACTGTTGTGATTTGGACCAGGACTACAACATCATACCGGATCTAGCTAGACTGGAAACAAAAACAACAGGCCCACTACTTGTTTCATTTCTTTCTTAACTGTAATCTCCGCCGAAATGACCGGCAGCTCGCTGTGCTCTGTCCCCGTCTGATAGTCCCATACAGTATTCTCGGATAACTGAACCACCAGCTACAGCTGACCTGAAGGAGCACCATGCGGGGCACCAGAGCCAGTGTTGACGAACTCTTTTGCGGCTCAACACAGCTACTAAAAGCCGCTGATACGACTGAGCTGTGACGGAGGTCTGTAGCAACTGCTATGTAGCACGGAGCTCCTCTTTGACGTTTGTTTTTACCGCTGGTTACTACGAAGGAGCTTGCTACAGGTATGCTACATTCAAGAGACCATGGGATGTTAATGTTTGTTACTCAGCAACAGATGAAAATAGGGGCAAGAATACACAATAACGTTAAAATGATTTGAACTTTTAGCGAGGAACAGGTGATTTACCTGTATGTGTGAAAACAGCTTTATCTCACGCACCCATTTTCTTGTTGTTGAATAGGGATGAGCCGAGTACTCGGCTGAAACAAGTATCCGGTACGGATAAAGCACTTTTGCCGAGTACAAGTATTATACGAGTAATACGAGTCAATATCTGTACTCGGATTGAAGAAAAGTCTCCTTTGACTATTTCTGCGTTCTGTGATAGGCTAGTGTGACAGAGCGCATTGCGACCGTCACCGTAGCGATGCTCTACTTGTACCTCCTACGTCTGAACACTGACTTTAAAATACTGTCATTGTGTGTGTGACGCTATCTCATTACATATTCCTTAGTTAAAATAACCACAAGATCAATACCTTCGTCCTCTGACATTATCGTAAAAGGGAGTTTGCCGTATGCACCGGTGCTTTTATAGACGGTCAAAAGGCAATTTGTGAGCAGCTGTTCTTTAGTTTGGTATTTTACTTTTATCTTTTTGACTCTCATGACTGTTTCTTTTCCAGTTTTCAAAGTCTTTGATCTTTATTCTTTTTGCTATTTTGTATTTTGCCTTTTTGGCCTTATTTGGGAGCAATAAAAACACCCCATCTTAAATCAAGAACAACGTTTGTTTTGTCCTTTCGGTTACACACCATACTGAGACTACTGGTAACATCTACCCACAACAGCTAGTCATAGAGCCTCTCCCCTACACTATTCTGTGATAGGCTAGTCACAGCGCCCCTCCCCTACACTATTCTGTGATAAGCTAGTCACAGAGCCTCTCCCCTACACTATTCTGTGATAGGCTAGTCACAGCGCCCTCCCCTACACTATTCTGTGATAGGCTAGTCCCAGCACCCTCCTCTACACTATTCTGTGATAGGCTAGTTACAGCGCCTTTCCCCTACACTATTCTGTGATAAGCTAGTCCCAGCGCCCCTCCCCTACACTATTCTGTGATAAGCTAGTCACAGAGCCTCTCCCCTACACTATTCTGTGATAGGCTAGTCACAGCGCCCTCCCCTACACTATTCTGTGATAGGCTAGTCCCAGCGCCCTCCCCTACACTATTCTGTGATAGGCTAGTCACAGCACACTCCCCTACACTATTCTGTGATAGGCTAGTCCCAGCACCCTCCTCTACACTATTCTGTGATAGGCTAGTTACAGCGCCTTTCCCCTACACTATTCTGTGATAGGCTAGTTACAGCGCCTTTCCCCTACACTATTCTGTGATAGGCTAGTCCCAGCGCCCTCCCCTACACTATTCTGTGATAGGCTAGTCCCAGCGCCCCTCCCCTACACTATTCTGTGATAAGCTAGTCACAGAGCCTCTCCCCTACACTATTCTGTGATAGGCTAGTCACAGCGCCCTCCCCTACACTATTCTGTGATAGGCTAGTCCCAGCGCCCTCCCTACACTATTCTGTGATAGGCTAGTCACAGCACACTCCCTACACTATTCTGTGATAGGCTAGTCCCAGCACCCTCCTCTACACTATTCTGTGATAGGCTAGTTACAGCGCCTTTCCCCTACACTATTCTGTGATAGGCTAGTTACAGCGCCTTTCCCCTACACTATTCTGTGATAGGCTAGTCCCAGCGCCCTCCCCTACACTATTCTGTGATAGGCTAGTCCCAGCGCCCTCCCCTACAATATTCTGTGATAGGCTAGTCCCAGCGCCCCTCCCTACACACACAGATTAGGCTCGTTCGAGATGAGCCAGGTCTGCGCAGAATCAATGAGATGGGTATGGCTGCAGCCTGGAGCGTCCCATGTCATCCATCCCGTCTCATGCGATCCCGTCTCATGCGGAGGTGTGTCCAACGGCAAATTCAGAGCGTCAAAAATACGAAATCGCGAATAATTTTCCAGATGGAGTCACAGGTAAATTTGTGACCACATTCGTTACAATCAATTGAAAAACGTTAATAACTGTTAAAGTAACAATTTTGCCATATATATAGTTTGCTCATTTCTGATTATGGTTGTATTGTTCCATATAATGTTGCTACATCTGATGAAACCTGCATCATTGTCGCAGCATTTCCTGAGGAGAAATCCACGATCTGCACACACAACAACAAGACTACAAAAATAAACATGTTACACTCTTTCCAAGACTTTTTAATTTTATATTCTAGGCCTATATATATTTTACACTTCACCGGGACATTGCTGCAAATACAACTGCTTATCAGCATGGCGAGAGCATTTGACTGCTGTAGCTCTACCAGCACTGCCTCGGCTGTCGGGTCTCTGGGACCCGGGGCAGAATGCTGTCGGGTCTCTGGGACTGTTGGAATTTAAAATGTTATATGTGCTTAAACATTATGTGTGATTTGCATTATACATTCAAGCTAAAAGGTAAAAGCATTATTTCAGCATAAATGAAGACATGTTGGTCATTAAGTTTGTTGTTATAAGTATATGGGTCATTGTTTGTTGTTTGTCACATTGAGTTGTTTTGCAATACTTCTGTTTTATAATATAAGATGTTCTGGTATATTTTGTTGTAATCCAGCTCTCCTAAATGTGTTAGAAGCAGAATTGATTGATAGGGATGCTGCCTGTGTCTGGTTTCAGTCTCTTTCACCCCCACTGATCTTTTCCTGAACTGAGGGTCATAAACCTTAAGTCACATTCCAATTGAAAGATAACGAATAGACACACACACACACACACACACACATCACTGTGCTCTAAAGACCCCACCCTTTGTGGATAAGACTAGGGGTCCAAGAGCCAGAGAGTCAGACAAATTTGGGGGAGAGCCGTGTTAGGTTGACTCTGTATTTGTCTCTAGGATATCCTATGTAATAAAATGGATTCACACATCCACATCTGAGATTTTGACTACTAATTGAATGAACCCTGAGATGGAGCAGGATTTAGCTCCAACAGGACCCGGGGCAGAATGCTGTCAGGTCTCTGGGACCCGGGGCAGAATGCGGTTCTATTTTTCTACTACCGCGGCCTCGGCCTTCGGGTCTCTGGGACCCGTCCTGCATTCGACAGCGTATCTCAGCTGCCACGGCCTTGGGCTAGAATGCGATTGAATTTTTCTTCCACTTCCGCCAGCGGTTCTATTGTATTTTGTGTTGTAGCCTATTGTGTGAAAGGGGGGAACAAATTAAAAACAAAACCAAATGCTTGAACTCTGTCGGGAGAGAAATTACTTCTATAGCTGCAACTTCTATAATCTGAATTTATTTTAGAGACCTACATACATTTTTAAATATTTAAAATATATATATATATTTCATTCATTAGCATGATAGTTGACGTGAGCTTTTACTTTGAAAAGTAAGAGAGGTGTAGTATTTTTTCCAGATGCGAGCTCTTATTTTGAAAAGTAGAAACTCGGAGATGGCAGAAGGATTCTTTTAGTTTGCCGATAATCTGAATTTATTTTATAGACGGACATATATTTTAAGTGTTTTTATTCATCAGTATGATAGTTTGCATTTATCTTATAGACATGTTTAGTTAAAAAACCAAACATTTTATTCATTTGCATGATTGCCGTAACTGCAATTTTAATATTTGGTGTTTTTTTAACTAAACATTAAAAAAACACCAAATATTAAAAGTACTTTATTCATGATAGTTGAGGCAGGCTTATTTTATTCCAGATGATAGTCTGCATTTATCTTGTCAACACAAGCATAACATTCAGAAATGAGCAAACTATATGTGTGAAATTGTTACTTTAACAGTTGTTGAAGTTTTTTCAATTGATTGCAACAAATGTGGTCACGAATTTACCCGTGACTCCATCGGGAAAATTATTCGCGATTTTGTATTTTTGACCCTCTGAATTTACTGTTGGACACAACTCCGCATGACACGGGACCGCATGAGACGGGACGGATGACATGGGACGCTCCAGGTTGCAGCCATATACTCTTGGAATCGATCACCGGCGATCGGCGCCCGTTGCATGCCGGTTAGATTTGTGTCCGACTTGATCCCGACTTGCTCTGACGTCATGCACACGTGGGCAACGGAAATGTCACGAGAGCAAGGCGGCCGCAGTTCTGAGACGCAGGCGGCGCAGTTGCTTTTCACCGACTGCAAGAGCCAGGCGGACCCAGAGCATGCTGGGAAACGCCAGCCTCTCAGCTGATTTAAAATCTGATTGGTTTACAACATGATGACGTTTTATATAAACTTTTTTATCGTTTTTGAATCGGAGGGATTTTAATTGCTATTTGTCTGATTTAAAGACTTATTCTGTCCAGAACACATGTTGTGTGACTGATAGTTAAGTTTAGAAGTCAGAGAGACTAAATCCGTTCAGATCACGGATCATCTCCAGTGTGTTGTTCATTAAAATCAGCAACAGATCGCATGTAGAGCACTTTGCCAGCTACTCTGTCATAATTAAAACAACTGGAGACTGTGTACCAGCTGATATGTGGGTCTGATTATATTTTATTAAATCGGAATCGCACCACAGTGTTTTCATCACTTCCTGTCCAGCCTGAAGGCGGCTGGAATCGGCTGGAAACTGTCCGACTTTACCGCAGCTTTTTGTCCCCGCCCCCCCGCTGCTGCCGCCTGCTCTCGTCCACTTTCCAGGCGAGGCACAGTTCATCTCGAACGAACCTATTCCTCCTGTTGTTGTGTCCCACCGGCTGTGCTCACAGAACCTCAGGACACGGAGAAGTGAACGGCTCTCTCCGTCTCCCTCAGGTCCGCGGTGCTTTCCCGTTAATATTTAGGGTTTCTTCAGCTTCAGGTTTGTTTTATACTTCAGTTTGAACTAGTACCTGGTAACCAGGAGACTTCTGGTAATCGTGGGGATTGTTCAGACATAGTGCTTGGTAGAATGCGACTCGTGTTGCATCTCTGCCGTCTGAGTTTTTTTTAGTTTTTTTTAAACTGCCTGCTGGTTCGAACCAGTTTTTTTTAATGTCTGAAACTTTCTTGCTGTGTTTTATAAAAAATAAATAAAAGGCAGTTGCGGTATAAATAAATAATATTACAAATTAAGATACACACACAAACACATTCCAGCCTCTCTCTCTCTCTCTCTCTCTCTCTCTCTCTCTCTCTCTCTGTATCTCTTACTCACTCACAGACACACACACTCACACAGACCTGGTGTGAAAATAAAAAAGAACCAAAAAAAAAAATGATCACACTGATCATAGAAAAATTTTAAGTTAAAAAAGTTATATTATTGAGTATGAAAACTCTTGTTTATTACAATTTACTTAATAATTGCCACCACATTGCTGTATTTATTGTTGCAAAACTTGTTATACACTGTAGGCCTATATAGTTTGTTACCATGACAACGCCACTGATCTGAAGCTCAATGCTGATGCTGTCATGGAAATAGTTTTCTAATCTGCAATAAATATAACAATTTCTGATCAACCCATAAAGCCCCGCCCATTTCAAGACAACCAGACCCACTTCCGGTTTAAATCTGACCACTTCCGGGTTAGGCCCCGCCCAGTCCGAGTACAGATACGGATACAGATAATTCATGTGGTAAACAGATACAGATAATGCTGTACTCGCCATCCCTATTGTTGAATATAAAGCCATAACATTTAGAATAGGTAAAAATGTGTGATTAATTGCGATTAATATTTTAATTGTTTACAACGCTATAATTATTAAATAAATGGTTTAAAGGAGAAATATTTTAAAATCTAGGATACTTTTTTGTATCCAAATAACTGAAACAACTTTGTAATGTTGCCTAGTATTCCTTTTATTAAATAAAAACATTATTTAATACAGTTACATTGCAATTCTTGTAAATTAGGAGCACACAAACTCTATGGGAAAGCCATGACCTCCTCCAGTGGCAGTGACTTAACAGACATTTATTCAAATGAAAATGTTTGTGAAATGAACGTCTGTTATATTGAAGACATTAGTTTAATATGTAACGACAAAACCATGTGAGTCTTTATAGTCAGAACGGGTCTGATGTCCCAAAATGGCGGCGGCTCAGACGGATAACAAGCCGGAGGTGGTATCTATGTGTATGTGTTTATATATTTATGCAGCCTTTTGCCTTTCCCCTAGTGTTTTGTGGGCCGGGCTAAATGAGGCCATTTCCTGTTAAATGACTCAGCACTGAATTATCAAAGCGGAATGTGATGATGCAATCGTGCCAAAAGACTGTGATGTCATCACGGAAGGCGATGATGTCACTTTGTCTTTGATTTAAAATGTAGAATCTTCAGCATACAGGTCATTCAAGAGTCTGATGAGCAGAAGCACAGTATGTGAAGGCTGTTTCAGAGAGATCCAACATAATCATCCCAGGGTGGCCAAAAATTACAATAACTGATTTGATAGGAAAAAGATGGGGGTAACAAACATGGCAGATCATATTTCATCTCCAGCAAATGAAAAGCTGGTGAAATATCTCACAAAAGAAGTGAGCAAGATGAAATCCATTGCAGAGGAAAACACGCAACTTAAAAGTAAAGTTAACTTTTACAAGTTAAGGGAAATCTGTAATGTGGCTTTAAAGAAGGAGCTGACTGAAGTGAGGGAGCAGCTGAGGATAACAAAAGCAATTTGTAGAACCTGGAAGGAAGACCAGAAACTTTTCCGTGAGCGGGAGGAGCAACTGATCCAGCTGACCAGAGAAAAAGAATTCCTGATCAAGCAGGTGCCAAACATACATCGATGCTTTCAATTGAGACAGACAAATAAAAACCTGGAAAAGACTTTGAGCTGGCAGAAGACCGAACTATCGCGGACAATCCATTGCCTCCAGCAGGAGGTGGAGAAACACCAGCAACAGATATTTAAACTTCAGGAGGAGAGAGTCAAACTTCAGGTGGAGAGAAACGAACTTCAGGAGGAGAAAACCAAACTTCGTGTAAAAAATATTGACCTTCAGAAGGAGAAAAGTGAACTCCAAGAGGAGCTAACGCATCTTAAGAAGGAGAAAGACAAAATTCTCCTTGAGAAAAGCGTAATCCTCATGAAGGAAGCCACCCAAAATGAAAAATTATGTGTCATGGACAAGATGTATTCTCATCTTGAGAAACAACTGCAACAGATAGTTAAAGACCTAGACTTAAATTCACCACACGTATGCTTACAAGTGAGCATGGAAAAGCCACTCGCCATTGCCCATTTGCAGGAGAAGAATCTTAAGTTAAAAGAAACACTGAACACCACGCGCCAAAAACTAAATAGGAAGGATCGCATAATAAGTGAAAAGGAGAAGAAGTATGAGGAGCTGAGAGAGAGTAAGTTAAAGCCGCTGCCTCCAGAGACATTTGAATCGATGCAGAAGGTCCAGTTTGTAATCCGAGATCTAAAAAAAACGGTCACGTCACTAATGGGACAGTTAAAGATGTCCCAAGCAATAATTGAAAAGTACAAAAATGAGAATGGGCAATTGGTGGATAAGGTAGCAAACATCAAAAAGTCCTACCTGAGTGAAAAAGAGCGAAACTGTGACTTGTCTGAGGCCTTGAAGAAGAGTCAAATCAAAGTGCCTAAACACAAACCAAGTGCCTTCCAAGTCCCAGGCAGCCCCAATGTGCACATGCAGTCCAGAGAAAAACAGGTCCACACCAGGATGCAAACCCTTAGAGCAACTCCTGCCTTTCTCCCACCCATCTCCAAAAAGCTACTGCCAGAGCCTAGCATCAAATCAAATGCTGCCAGGGCATCCACCATCTCAAAAAAGAAAATCTTTAATTCTAAAGAGAAGTTGGACCTATCCATAACCAACATGACCAATGAGTCACATAGGAAGTACGTTATAGTGTCCTCCCACCCATCTCCTCCCAATCTGTCCAGTCCTCAGCATGTCAGAAAAAAATCTTCATGACTGAAACATCTTTCCCAAACAATGATTAGAAGGGGCACTCTAAGGGGAAGCGAGAGGGGAATCCGAAAAAGGGGAGGGGGGGGGGGGGGGGGGATGTCTCAGCTGTAACATCTGCTCTATGGGAAAAACTAGTGCTACTTAGCTTTGGAAGTTGCACTGTTCTCTTCTCATGTGCTGCAAACTAGCTACGTTTCCATCGGTTATAGACGAGGGCGTCAGCACTGCCACCTCACAGCAGGAAGATACTGGGTTGGGTCCCCATTTCTTTGTGGAGTTTAGTTCCTCTCCACGTGTCTGTGTGGGTTTACTCTGGGTGTTCCGGTTTCCTCCCACAAACAAAAACATGTATGTTAGTTGTGGTATCTGGTGGCGCCTTCCTTGGTCAGGGGCACTGATGGGAGCACTATCCTAGGCTTGGCTCGCTTATATCTTCAAAATAGTCATACATAGAATAATAGAACATATATAATAAATAATGATAGAACATATAAATAATAGAACATATTTACTCAATGGGCGATTTGATCAGTCTGACAGGGCGGCTAGATTAAAGATGTAATTAAGCATAACATCTTATGCATATGCGGAGCGGCTTCACTTTAATCAACAAAAATGGCTACACCGGCCTGGCCACGTTGGAGGCTAGGGAAACTCGCTCATCATCAGCTGCTGCAAGGTTGATCAGTGCGAGCTGGTGTAATGCAGCTCCCGTCCCCTGGCAGCAGGCCGGGTGACGGTCCAAAAGAAGTGTAGCCCATTACATGTCAGATTCATGAGAAAAAGACAGGAAACTTGTTTGTTATCAACATTTGGGGTTAAAAAAAAAAATCCCTCGTCACTGATCCTGATTAACAAGGCCCAGTGGGCGGACTTGGCCCTCCACCAAAGACATCTCTCAATGAACAGTGGGGGGCAGATTTTAGATATTATTTCCATAACATCTTAGTTTTGATATTTGAGTTAGCTAAAACCACCTTCTCATCTGTGTAGGATAAAAACAATCAGCCATCATTCTTTTAATTGTCGTAATGCGATCTGATCATCAGTCGGCACACCAGACCACAACTCCACGATTGCTTTGATCAGCACTGTGTGAACTCGTTTGGCAACGTCTTGAATATAACAGACAATCATTTCTGGAACATTTTTATTTGAATAAATGTCTTACTGGAGGAGGTCATGGCTTTCCCATGGAGTTTGTGTGCTCCTAATTTTCAAGAATTTGGGTGCACATAAAGAATTTTATGGGCGCACTAAAACCAAAATTAAATAATATTTGTGTTTAATAAAAAGAATACCAGGCAACATTACAAAGTGGTTTCAGTTATTTGACTACAAAAGTACCCTAGATTTTAAAATATTTCTCCTTTAAACTATTTATTTAATAATTATAGTGTTGTCACGATTAAAATATTTAATTTTACCTATTCTAAATGTTACGGCTATATATTCAACAACAAAACGCGTGAGATAAAGCTGTTACATACAGGTAAATCACTTGTTCCTCGCTAAAAGTTCAAATCATTTTAACGTTATTGTGCACTCTTGCCCCTATTTTCACCTGTTGCTAAGTAACTCACATTAACATCCCATGGTCTCTTGAATGTAGCATACCTGTAGCAAGCTCCTTCGTAGTAACCAGCGGCAAAAACAAATGTTGTAATTAAGTCAAGTGTAATTGAAAATGCACCAGGTGCTGTTTAGTCTGTGTAGGGTTATTGTAAATTCATTTTAAACAAAATTATGATCGCAAATTTTAAAGGAAAAAACAACTTATTCAGTGTAATGATTAAATCAAATATACCTGATATTTACTGCACTGACATTTTTAAAGTATGACAACTAAAAACCATACAAGGTCATGCAACGTCAAGATCTAATTCTAACAGTTGACATACAATAAAACATACATACATCCAATAAAATATATAAAGGTTTGAATGGTGAACAGAACGCAGAGCCAGGAGTGTGAATTAACAGGTTTATTTAAAGTACTGAAGTACTAATTCTAGGGGGAAAAGCATGTCCAGGTTTCCAGGGTGATCAGGTCCGGTGGTTTCTGGGAAGGAGCGAGTCCGTCAGAGGAAGACAGCAAACCGGCTAGTTGTGGGGTCCAGTGGGGGTGGTTGTGGTCCAGTGGGGGTGGTTGTGGTCCAGTGGGGGTGGTTGTGGTCCAGTGGATGGCAGGAGTGAAGCAGGAGTCAGGTTCCAATGGCAGCTGAGGCAAAAGAGAAAGGATCAGGACAGGCAAATACACAAATAACTCAACAGAGGTTAGTCATGAGCGAGACTAACTATGGTCGTCATGACCATGATCTGATGCCGAGTGGAAGAACCACCCGGTATATAAAACAGAGGTGGATTGTGGTAGATGAGATGGAGCTGGAGCACTGACTCCCGCACATCAGACTGCATTCCTGCAATTAGGACTGAGAGGGAGAGAGGAGAGACCAAGAAGCTACCTAGGAGCAGCAGGCCAGGACAGTAACACCAGGACAAAACGTACACCGCATTCCAAATTATTATGCAAATGATATTTTGAATGAAATGAGCTGGTTTGACCATGGAGATGCACTGGTCCAGAACACAGGACCGTCTTCCTGTCTTGCTCTCGCCCCAGACACACCTGACTAGTGAGCAGAGTGAACGTTCTTGCGTGGTTTGTAATGGCGCATTTTGTGATGATTGGATTTTTCCAGGTGTGAAACAAAACCGAACCAAGGGGAAAGCGCTCCTAGTTTAAAAAAACATCAACTGATGCGGACCAAAACTAACACACTAGAGGTTTGAAAACACTCTTAGTGCTGATAGGACACACTGATTAATAAGAACACTTTACCCCTCATGTTGTTCTCAGGTCAAATTGACCCATTTTCCTATATCAATGTTCTTTTTACCTACCCAATTGTAATTACCCAAAATAACGACTGATTACACAATGCTCTTTGCCAAGTACAAATCTCTACTTTCATCAAATTTGGGGTGTCCTATTCAATTTTATAGCGTTTGAAAAAAAGAAAAAAAGTAGTTTTGAAATAGTATCGAGTAAAAGTTGACATATTCCAGTCTGTGATTATCCATCAGCATACATTCCTTTAATTTTAGTCTAAATAATTCCTAATTTCTGCTTTTCTAACTCAAACATTAGGTAACATTTCCTATAATTGAGGTTTTTTGACCATAAATTCCAAAAATAACTCTAAAACTAGAGTTAATAAGTCAGTGTTACGTAGCGTTGAAAACGTAAAAAAAAGGGACAAAAACGTAAGAAAAAGTTAAAAACATTGATAGAAAGCTTCAACAAAAGTGTTGATTTTCAATTTTGACGGGAAGACAACACAAGGGTTAAATGGCACTTTATATTAAAACTGATCCTCAATTTTAGAGGATTACAGTTGACGATGATTATGATGGTGATGATGGTGAAAGTGGTTATGTTATTAACTGTTGTTGTTGCTCTTATATATACACTTTAATTTGACTTTGTATTATTATTATTTATTTTGTTTATTCATTTGCAAGCAGTTTGTGTAACCCTTTTCTCGGTTATGTTTAAATGTGTAAAGCACTTTAATCTGCCTTTTGTGTAAGGCCAAAAGATATTTGGGCATCTTTGATTTTCTGTTTGTCCAGTTGGATTTAGGCATCAGACTCAGACTTGGAAAAATCACTGCTATTCGGAGTTCATTGGGTCTGTAGAAACAGGAGTTACCAGGTATTTTAATAACTGTGATAATGCCCATGAGGGAAACATCACAGGAAAAAGTATTTATATGCTATGTGTGCATTTGAATTATTTATTTTATTTATTATTTATTATCTATTTCTGTCCCCTGATAAACTCTCCTGTGTTCTTTTTACCATGGAGGCTTACATGAAACCAAATTAAAGCCTTCAGCGTACGTTATACAAAGCCAGATCCATCCAGTGGAGTCTCACAAGATTAATTTAGGTTTAATAATAATTCCAAACGCCACTAAATGACTCGCACAATGTGAGCGCAGGACAGTATCGACAAGGGGGATGTTTAATTATGATAAGCAAGGAAAATCAAATTCATCATTTAAGAATTTTAATTGATTAATTCAAAAAAGTCTCCCTCTCTATTGTCAGAAATAGAGTGCTAAAAGGAATATTAGAAGCATAATGAAATGAAGCGCTTGCATTTGAAATGAATGATGTATTAGTTTAGAGGAAATTGGAAGGAATCATTTGTCCTCATAGCCACAGTTACCAGCAGTGATAACACAACCATTTGCCTGACAATACATCCTCCTTCCTTCCAAGTGCAGTATTTGTCATTTGTGTGTTCTGTTACACTGTAGTCATTATGAAATGGTCATGAATTAGGGAACATAATCCGCCGACTTCATAATCTTCCTTCAGCTCAGTAGTGACAGATGAAATAAAAAACACCATTTATAATCTGAGAACTACAGATAGTAAGTATTTTTTAAGACACACTCATATGTAACGGTATTCATATTCTGAAAGCAAATAAACGACTGGAAACAAAGACTGTCTCCTGCCATTCCTGGAGGATTTCCTCATTATTATGAATTTTGATCAGGGCCCAGTTTCCCGAGAGAATATCTTCAAGGAAAATACTGACATGGTTGGTAATTATTGCTATACCACAAAAGTGCTCACTTTAAACCCACCGTCTTCATTCTGCTCATTTGGCAATGGTCCTTAAGAGTTGAGGTTTTTAAACCAGCCACTGCTCTCTAGAGGCTGTAATGTTTAACTTACCTCACAGTGATATCTTTTTTGATGGAACAAACATTATGTCAGGTTCATAACACTTTAACTTACTAAATAAACACGGTCAAGCAAGAAAAGAGACTCAGACGGCAAATGAGCAGTTTGATAGACAATTGCAAGAGGGAAGGTCACGCGAGAGCCTCCTATCTGCAGCAGGCTCTGGTGGAACTTCAGCGATTTCTCTGCAGCACTGTCTCTTTATTCACAATTGTTGAAACAAGGACATCTGTTATTTGGGTTATGCCTATGTTGAGAAAAACCAGGGCAAAGTGCAGGTCGCTTGAGCGAAGTGTACTCTGAGACCTCCAAAGCTAAGATATTTACTGCTTGTGATATCAACAGTGAGACATTTATGACCTCTTGTAAGAAACAGCAGCAAACACGAAAAAGAGGGAGAGCAAAGAGAAACACAGTATTGTTAAATGTGCATATAATATTATAAAATATAATAAGCATGTAAGAATATATGACAAGCAAGATATGAATATATATATAATAAGCATGAAAGTTATAATATTTAAGACACTATACAGAGAAATATGAAATAAAAGACTTATAAAAATAAATTTCTCTGTCATTTCCCTCCTGTTGTACATTTAACAAACATCACAATTATATCTGTCCAGTTTATGGTTTTCAATAATCACATCAACACATGTACTCACAGGAAGGTTGTACATCAAGGAGAAGGCGAAAACCTTTTCTTCTGAAAGGAAAATTCCTTCTCGACCCTCCCTTAGGAGCGGCCGCCCTTTTGGCCAAGATAGGCAAAAGTTGTTTACAGTTGGTTTAATATATCATCATATTGCTTTGGGCCACATTCATTATATTGGTCAGATTTAGCTCTATCATATCTGGTTAATAAATGCACCCCCACAACCACAGACAGAAAACAAGAATACATTGTGTCCTACACCATGTCTTTCTCTTCCTGTGTTCTTCCATCGTCACAGCGAGTGCTGTGCCCTTCAGGAATGTGCTGTGTGTGGTGTGTGTGGTGTGGGGTGGGCGGGTGCAGTACCGCTGTGGTGCTGGTATTGTGGACTCTTCTGGTGTCAGAGGTTCGTCCACCAGCACGTGACACACCGTCGGAGTCAGTCTTTACCACTGCCTCATTTCTGGTGTGTGTCGTGTTGCAACGTTGGTGACACAGAACGCCCTCTATCAGGTCACGGATTTCCGTCCGGGCGTCTGGCGGGACTGGGCTTGTCCTCCGGTATTGGAACCCTCTTGCAGTGTGATGCGTGGACCCGCGTCGTCCTCTTCAGCAACCTTCACTGCTGTGGGTGACCAGAAGAACTGGGAGAGACCTTGCCAGTGTTTGGACTGCCAGTTCTTCCTCCTGAAGTTTCTCACGACCACGAAATCTCCAGGCTGCAGCATGTGGAGCGGTCCTCCAGCTGGGTAGGGCAAGGCAGCAGAAACCTGGATTCTTATGTCAGAGAGAGCAGGAGACAGTTGTACACCCTACTCTAACATCTCATGCTCACACAGAGCCCAGAAGCTCTAGAAGCTTCTAACCCTCACACAGGGTGTTCTGCCAAAAAGGATCTCAAACGGAGGTTACTGCGCGTTCTTACCCTCATTCCTAGTACGTAGTTTTGTTCTTAACGTGTGGCTATCTCTTGACAACCGTCTTTTCCCCCTCTGTCGGTGTGAGATGAACAAAATTTCATCATGATATGCTCAAATGCCCGCTTTACAAAATTTACCCTTTATGCAATGTTGTGAAGACCATGTTGTCATTAACAATAATAGCCTTGCCCCTTTGGCACATGGCCCTGCCCATGCTATTGCTATATGGTTATCATTATATATATATTAAAAAAATTTTTTTTAGTAAGAATTGAAACCTTTGAAGGTGTGAAACACCTTCTGCTCCTCCCATTTGAGACATGGCCCCCGCCATGGCTCATCTTAGCTACCAATTCTTAGGTAAGCAGGGCCCATCATCTCTCTGATATAGCCCCTAACACAAGTTGCACCATCTAACAGCCATATCCTTCTCAGTCTGGGGAAGTTTTCTTGCATGTTTTTGCTTTGTGCCCCTCTGCTGCCAGGTGACACTAAAAATGCAATAGTGTAATAGTTAATCTCTCAAGGCTCTCTCTCTCAGAGCTTCGTTATAGACTGTTGGACTGTCAACAAATACTTGTCCTAAACGTGTGAAAATGTATGCCTTACCATCCAACAGGAATGCAAACCAGAATTGGCTGTCTTTGTCCACTGGAACACTAAAAAAAACAATAGACAAACAAACAACAGAAAAATATTGTGCCCCCCTGGAATTCCTTGAAGAATAGCCTAGTGTACGGTGTAGTACGTTAGGTGCACGTGCGTGGACCACTGCATTTACTGCTTTGAGGTCCTGAACAAAACGCCATTTGAGCGGTTTCCCCTTATCACGGATTTTCTTGACAGGGAAAATAGGCGTGCGACATGGAACAATAACTCCTGCTTTCAATAGAGAGTTAAAGACCGGTCGGATTTCATCTTGTTTCAGAGGCTACTGATAATTTTTGGGCCTGAAGTCTGTGCGCGGTTTGATGACATCAGGCTGACAATTGTTATGAGATTTATCACATTTATGCGCTTCCCACAGGTGCGTCTGCACTTGGGACAGCAATGGTGAGATCTCTGTGGGGTAAAATTCACAGCTTAATCAAAAAATGTGTGTGTGTGTGTGTTTGCCAGCTTTTCCGCTGGAACACACTGCGCGCGGCGGTCACTGTGTGACAGGAGCTTCCGATAAACTCCCGTGGAAAGGGAGGTGTGAACGTCCCCCTCCACGGTTTCAGTCCAGTCAGTCAGATGGTCACAGTCTAGGACAAAGTGTCCCAAGTTTCTCCACTGATCTGTGGGAGGTAGACAAAAGAGAGATATGAGCTTATGAGTGCTAGATTCTGAAAAACATCTTCTTATCAAGGTTACTTCTACTGCACATCTATATTCAAGCAAGTATGTAAGCACACTCAAGCTCATCTGTATCTTCCTTGAAAAAAATCTTCAACAAACGTCCTCTGTTTCTGATGAGACAAAATAAGTGGAATGTAAGTTTAGTTCTGACATGAAGTCAGCAAGGGGTTGAATCACATCTCTGGCCTCATGCAACAGGCCTGCAGCCTGACCCAGAGAGACAGAATACCACTGAAAAAATCAGCTAAGATGTGTGTGTGTGTGTATGTGAAAAAATAGTCAGACTGGCTGTGACTTCTAATCTCACAACCTTGAGACCTGTAGGAGTTTGAAATACTCCTCTTCCGAACATTAGATCCCTACCTAACAAATTCACTGGACACAGGAGAGAGCAAAAACCATTTTCCCTTCTCTCCTGCTCTGAATCATTTAGATCCCTATGTACACACATCCATGGGAGATAAAAATATCTGGAACAATCGCTCCACTTGCACCCCTTTAAAGAACTACTCTACTAGGAAGCTTTTGATTTGCAAAATAAAGATTTTTGAACATAATTTGCACATAATTTGTAAACCGAAATAAACCAAAAACTCTACATCCCTTCCCTACACCTTTAAGATCGTAGTAGCCAATTCATACACCTCAGATAAAAACATTGCATAAGTAGAAACACCTTCTACAAGTTTTCTTCCCTAGGTGACAATATTGCGTCTAGAATTCTCCCTATCGTGTGTGGAAAGAGTGTGATGGTTATGGGCTGTAGCTGTGAAAGCTTTACTTCATTGCAAGCAGATTAGTTAGTGTGTGTTTTTTGCATTTTCACTTCCCTTATCCGGTGCAGACTGGCTCAGACTCTCCACCACTCCCGTTCCCCTCCTCCCTTTCGTCCGCCCGTTGCTGGCTGTAGGTGTGATACCCAGCTGGGGGACCCCTCGGTTGTCGTTCCCCTTCTTGTTTTGGGGATGGGCATTCGTCTGCCCAGTGACCTCTTCCTCCACAGTTGAGACATGTGTCTCGGTCCACTGCTGGCCTTTGCCCTCCACCTCGCCCTCCTTTCCTCTCGCTTCGCCTTTGCTTTTGCCCCCCCCCCCTCTCAAGCCAATGACACTGTCAAAGTTATTTTTCTTCTTTTCAGCTTGTTCCGCTGATTTGTAGCATTGGATGACCGTACCTGATGCTGCTGTTAATGTCAGATGTAGGGGGGGAGAGGCCGTGGCTGCTTGTAGAGAGAGAGCGTGCAGCGAGGTGGGGGCTGTGTGGGATCTGGTCTGCTCCTGGTGCTTGCTTCTGGGGGAGACACTGACGGTGTTTCTCCCTTCGGCCTGGATGTTGGAGGAGGAGTAGGGTGGTGGTGGGTCGAGCAGCTGATCACCATCTTTTAAACTCGGATAGAGGGAAAATGCATTAGTGACAGTGTTATATCTCCTTTCTGTATTTCAACAGCATTACCTGTTCCCTCCTTAGTAACTAGTTTTTGTTTTTTATCTGTTTCCTTCCCTACGAGTGGCTTCTTTCATCCACTGACTAAAACATTCTTTGTTTTTTTCTATTTGAATCAGATCTTGGGTGCTAATCGTCTTTCCCCCTCTCAATAATTTTTCTTTTTCGTCTAAATCCTGTTTTAGCAGGATTTAGAAGTTTACCTGTAACTTAAAGAACCATGTTCAGGAAACCTGTTGTTGTTGTCCTAATAAACCAAGCATTCTAAAGCCTGCGGACCATGGTTCATCATCATTCCATCCACTACCGGCCCTGAAGAAACGTGTGATTTTGTGCTCTTTATACATTTCCAAAAACAGTTAACAAGCAGCCGAAGTACTTCTTTTACGTATAATCGTCACTATACGGCCTAGTTAGTTCTCGGTAAACTTTGCGGGAAAACCTGCAAACAGCTGTAACTCCATTTAAGCTACAATGACTTTTATCTGTGATAGATTCTTTTCGATGAAAATCCTGATAAGCAGCTATGATGTCTGTTTATCTGTATGATTTTGAAATCTATTCGTCACCCCGTTCTAGTCCGTATTGGATGCAATGATGTCAATTGGCTCTTTTTCTCTGTCATACCAAACAATCTGGGTGACAACAAAAAACCTTTTTCTCCTGTTTTGTTGTACACACACAACCCAAATTTCCCAAAACAAAAGATAGACTTTCACCGACTACCCTCAGTGGAACCACGGCCAATCTCTGTCCCACAAAGTGTCTCAATATCCAATTCAAATTGTTTATAGGCAAAACTTCAACTTAAATGAAACTGCAACTTACCCCCGCTGTTTGAAATGCTTCCTTTTCGTTTGGACTTCAGAGTGGGATCAGCGAGCCCTCCGTGGTTCCTAACCCTTTTAATTATTTTTTTATATTTATAAAAATATTAAATAAAAATAATATTTTTATATTATTTTTATTCTATACCTGGACCTTTGTCTTTTACAGTACATTCTGTACCTGGAATTTTGTCTTTTATAGCACATTTTAGCTGGTCCCTTTTTTAATTCTTTCTCTTTTTACTTTCTCTCAATCTCTGTCTCTGCCTGCTCTAGTAAACCATTCACAGACGCTTATCTGTGCTTTCCATCAAAACCATACTCATCTACCCATTCTTTCACAAATTCTATGCTTCCGGGAAGATTTTTTCCATAAATTTCACATCTTTAGGGACTTTTACACTCTGTTTCTGACCCATATCTCCTCCCAAATTTACTTCACAACTCACAAATCCCACAATAAAAGCTGCGCTGCACCAACCTGTTGCCTTGGTCTAAGCTAAATCCCACAAAGAACCACAAGTTATCACAATAAACCGCTGTGCAGCACCAACCTTATTGTTTTCAAACAAAATAGCAAATGGTCACAAACAATACAATAACCCGCTGAAAAGACACACACGTATCAGACAACAACCCGCTATGAATCAACAAACATAGCGTCACAGCAAAAACACAAAACAGTAAAAACACAAAACAATTCACAAAACAAAACAAACTCACAAGATAGCGCTATCAATAAAGCATGTGATCACCCTGCCGAACTTCTGAAATTATTCAGAATGGCCTCTAGACATTCCCGTTTTCCCGCTCGGGGAAAAATGTCGCATTGAAAATATCAACTGATATTTCCCTGTTATCGCCTCAGCTGTGTCCCAGACCGAAAATAAACACCAACTTTACACTTACTTCAAGCTTTATATCTGGCCCCAGGCAACAGAATATATTACTCAATATGGTCCCAGACCGTAAGAATAAACATCAATGATACTTTCACTTAGCTTTGCAATAACGGGACCCCAGGCCCCCTGTGCACCTTTCCTGCAGTAGAACGTGTGTCCACTCAGAAGCATAAAAAACTGCATCACTCACCCGTGTCTGTTCGCTCCTTGACCGTGGAAGTCGTCACCGAAAAGAGCCAGGGCAGCGCCGGATCAACCTATGGCCCCGTCCCAAAAAGGGTGGACGGCTGTAACAGATTCTCCGGCCTTGATCGAGCGCGGTCCTGGGACTCTCAGCTGTTGACTCCCGGGTTTCGGCACCAGAAAATGTCAGGTTCATAACACTTTAACTTACTAAATAAACACGGTCAAGCAAGAAAAGAGACTCAGACGGCAAATTAGCAGTTTGATAGACAATTGCAAGAGGGAAGGTCACGCGAAGAGCCTCCTATCTGCAGCAAGGCTCTGGTGGAACTTCAGCGATTTCTCTGCAGCACTGTCTCTTTATTCACAATTGTTGAAACAAGGACATCGTTATTTGGGTTATGCCTATGTTGAGAAAAACCCGGGCAAAGTGCAGGTCGCTTGAGCGAAGTGTACTCTGAGTGACCTCCAAAGCTAAGATATTTACTGCTTGTGATATTCAACAGTGAGACATTTATGACCTCTTGTAAGAAACAGCAGCAACACAGAAAAAGAGGGGAGCAAAGAGAAACACAGTATTGTTAAATGTGCATATAAATATTATAAAATATAATAAGCATGTAAGATATATGACAAGCAAGATATGAATATATATATAATAAGCATGAAAGTTATAAATTTAAGACACTACTACAGAGAAATATGAAATAAAAGACTTAAAAAATAAATTTCCCTGTCACATTACACTGATGATTTTCTTCTACTTTATATACTTACAAGAAGTGAAGGGAACTAAATTTTACCGGTTTATATGCGAAATTATGGAAAGGACTGTGTCAGTTTTGGTATTTCGTGATAATACAAGCCGTGTCACTCCAACTCGTCAAATATGCTACTTGTCCCGTTGCCCTTTGTGTCTGACACTGATGCTCAAGGCACCCTTTAGCGTTTGTGGGTGTTTCTTGATTTACAACAGGCACGTAATCCCAATTGTCAGTCTCACAGGTTAATATAACTAGTTTGATGATCCATAAAGATCAATCACATTACAAGACACATTGGTGGTTTTTGACATTCTTAACCCTCATGTTGTCCTAGGGTCAAATTGGCCCGTTTTCCTATATCAGTTGCTCTTTTAATTACCCAAAATAACATGATTGATTCCACACAACGCTCTTTGGCAAGTACAAATCTCTACTTTCATTAATTTTGGGCGTCTTATTCAATTTTATAACATTTGAAACAAAAAATGACAGTAAAAAAAGTTGACATATTCCAGTCTGTGATTATCCATCATTTCCTTTAATTGTAGTCAAAATAATTCCTAATTTCTGCTTTTCTAACTCAAAATTAGGCCTAAAATAGGTATTGACCGTAAATTCCCTGAGGAAGGAATGAAAACGTCCAAAAAAAGTGACAAACATTGGAAAAAAAGTGTTGAAACATTTACAAAAACATGAGAAAAGTAAAACATTGAAAGCATCAACAATAGTGTTTTCAAAATAGAAACAACAATTCTATTTTGATGGGAAGACAACACAAGGGTTACCAGTGTCAGACCACTTTCCCACATAGTTTTACCAATTTATACCTATGTTGCAATTACCATACATTATGGATTTAGGAAATGAATTGTCATGAGGACCAAACACAAAGCTACTACCACAACCTGAAATATAATATTGGATTGTTAGATACATTTCAGGAATAGGTAAGGCAAGGCAAGGCAAGGCAGCTTTATTTGTATAGCACATTTCAGCAACAGGGCAATTCAAAGTGCTTTACACAAAATCATTAAAACGATAAAAACAAGTACAAACAGTTAAAGTCATAAGCATTTAAAATCCATAAGACACATGAATAGACAGTTAAAAACAAAATAGAAACTTAGGACACATAAAACACAAGAATAAAGTTACAGTGCAGCATAAGAAAGAAATGAGCATAATTTAAAGAAGGCAGCATCAAAAGAAAGGTGTCAGCCTGATTTAAAGAACTGAGAGTAGCAGCGGATCTACAGGTTTCTGGGAGTTTATTCCAGATATGAGGAGCATAGAAACTGAAAGCTGCTTCACCCTGTTTAGTTCTGACTCGGGGACAGAAAGTAGACCTGTCCCAGATGACCTGAGAGGTCTGGGGGGGTCATAGTGTAGTAGCAGATCAGAATGTATTTTGGACCTAAACCGTTAAGGGATTTATAAACTAGCAAGAGTACTTTGAAATCATTCTTTGAGACACAGGAAGCCAGTGTAAAGACTTCAGAACTGGAGTGATGTGATCCAGTCTCTTGGTCTTAGTGAGGACTCGAGCAGCAGCGTTCTGAATCAGCTGCAGCTGTCTGATGATTTTTTAGGGAGACCTGTAAAGCCCCGTTACAGTAGTCAAGTCTACTGAAGATGAAAAGCATGGACCAGTTTTTCCAAGTCCTGTTGACACATAAGTCCTTTAACCTTGATATGTTCTTAGGTGATAGTAGGCTGACTTTGTTTGTCTTAATGTGGCTGTTAAATTCAGGTCTGGAGTCCATGATTACACCCAGATTTCTGGCTTTGTCTGTTGTTTTTAACATTGTTGTTTGAAGCTGAGCGCAGACTTTTAATCGTTCCTCTTTTTTTCAAAAACAACTACCTCAGTTTTTCCTTCATTTAATTTCAGAAAGTTCTGGCACATCCAGTCGTTAATTTGTTTGATGCAGTTAGTCAGTTTTTGTATTTGACTATAGTCCCCTGGCGATAAGGTTATGTAAATTTGTGTGTCATCCGCATAACTATGGTAACTTATTTTGTTTTTCTCCATAATCTGGCAGTGGAAGCATGTAGATGTTAACAGAAGAGGCCCCAGAATGGAGCCTTGCGGAACTCCGCATGTCATATTTGTACGCTCAGATGTATAATTACCTATTGACACAAAGTAATCCCTATTCTTTAGGTAGGACTCAAACCAGTTTAGTACTAAGCCAGAAAGTCCTACCCAGTTTTCCAATCGGTCTAGTAATATGTCATGGTCGACCGTGTCAAATGCAGCACTGAGATCAAGTAATACTAAGATTGAAATTTTGCCACTATCTGTGTTAAGGTGGATGTCATTAAAGACTTTGACAAGAGCCGTTTCAGTGCTGTGGTGTGGTCGGAAACCCGACTGAAAGGTATCAAAACTGTTGCTTAGTGACAAGAAATGGTTGAGTTGTTGAAAGACTACTTTTTCAATGTTTACTTAAAAACGGAAGGTTTGATATTGGCCTATAGTTGCTCTAGTGACTTGTCTAGGTGTTCTTTTTTAAAAGTGGCTTGATTACTGCAGTTTTCAGGGCTGTGGAAAGATACCTGAAAGAAGAGATGTGTTCACAATCTGTAGAAGATCAGAAGTCAAACAATTGGAAACATTTTTGAAAAGTCCCGTTGGTAGAATATCAAGGCAACAGGTCGAGGTTTTCAGATGTGAATAATGTCCTCCAGGGTTGTATGGTTGATTGTGTGAAATTCTGTCATATTGGAACTAGTTTTGCTTGAACACTGTGACAACACATGTCCTGAACTTGATATGGAGGCACTGACTGTTGTCTAATCTTCTGAATTTTGTCTTTGAAGAAGGAGGCAAAGTCATTGCAGGCCTTGGTAGATAAAAGTTCAGATGCTACTGGTACTGGAGGGTTTGTTAACCTATCAACAGTAGCAAACAAAGCACGTGAATTATTATTGTTTCTAGAGATAATATCAGAGAAGAAGGACCTTCTTGCATTCCTCAGTTCCAAATTATAAATGCGAAGTCTCTCTTTATAGGTGTTATAATGGACCAGGAGATTTGTTTTTGCCACCTTCGTTCAGCTTTCCTACACTCTCTTTTTCTGTTCTCACCAGTAGGACATTTCTCCATGGAGATCTTTTCTTACCAGAGACAACTTTGACCTTAGTGGGAGCAATGGCATCAATAACATTTGTAATTTTACAGTTGAAATTGTCTACAAGCTCACTGACTGATAGCCCAGAGAGGGCGGGTGTGGAGGAGAAAAGCTGAATAAATGTTTCACTGGTGTTTTCAGTGATATACCGTTTTCTGATTATCTTGTTTGGACACTTTTGGGCACAGAGATAGTGCCGTTAAAGAAAACACAGGAATGATCAGAGAGAGCAACGTCAGTCACCACAACCTTGGAAATGTTCAGACCCTTTGAGACAATCAAGTCCAGAGTGTGTCCCTTATTGTGAGTGGGCTTCGTCACATGCTGAGTCAGTCCATAGTTCTCAAAAACACACACAGCTCTTTGGTCCCCCTGTCCTGGGGGTTGTCAACATGAATGTAAAATCACCCGCAATGATTACACAATCAAAGTTAATACAGATTATAGACAGCAGTTCAGTGAAGTCATCATGAAGGTTGCACAATATTTAGGGGCCTGTAGATATTTAGAAACATCGCTGAGGGGAAGATCTTAATTGAAGAGCCACATATTCAAAAGAAGCAAACTTTCCATAACATATTTGCGTACAGTGGAATGAGTCATAAGCAAATGGGACTCCACCTCCTTTCTTATTCACTCTATTCTCACTCATAAAACTGAAGTTAGGGGGAGCTGACTCGATGAGAACAGCAGCGCTGTTGTTATGGTCTAACCAGGTTTCAGTTAAAAACAAAAATCTAGATTGTGTTTGATAATACAATCATTGATTAAAAATGATTTTCCTGCCAAAGACCTGACGTTTAGTAAGGCTAGTGTTAGTGTGTTTTCATTTTTTGGGACAGGCTGTAGGACGAGGAATGGATGCTAAATTTGCTAAGTTTGCAGTTAAGTGCTTATTCACCATTTTTTCCTATTACCTATCACAACATAAATTGAGGAAGAGTTGAATCCACAGGGCCCGGGCTTGTCTTGGAAAAAGTCATGAGTGTCTCTAGGCCTGGAGCCAAGGCCCGGCACATATCAGGTCATGCCACTGGATTTTGCACACAAGCGTCCTTATCAGTCTGAGGGGAAAGAGTTTGTTTACTTCCTGGCAGAGGGAGCCCGGCGTTTTACTACTTAACCGGGGTTGAACCCGGCGTTTTATTTTTGCCAGGGGTTGAGAGATGGGGGAAGGAGGGGTGTAAATTTGGTTCCAGCATCTACCAGGTGATTCATGTGGTCAGTGAACTCCAACATGGGGGTAGGGGAAAGAGGGGAAGGGTGAGTGGAGACAGCGATGGCTCCTCAAAGGTTGGGGTTGGTAAGAGTGTTAGAGGGGGCTGATGGGTGAAAAGAGGAGTTGAGGTTTGTATCTGTGCTCTGTGGTGTCCCAGGTCAATCTTTGCTCAGTGGGGGCTGTGGTGGATCACTGCCACACTTTGTTGTGTCTTCCTTTTGTTTTGATTCGTCTTGTCTCGTGTCCTTGGCAGATGTGTTGCGCAGAAAGTAAAGCAGATTAGAGGTGAACAGCTTTACTCCTGGCTTGTAAGGGAAAGTCTATCTGCTTTAAAAAGATGTCTGCGCTCCCAGAAAATGTTTAAATTGTCAATGAACTGCAGAGAGTGGACGGTACATTCAGTTGAAAGCCATTTGTTTAGTGCCAACAGTCGGCTGAATCTCTCATCTCCTCTTCTGATGACGGTATAGGGCCACTGATAAACACATTTGCGTTTAGAGAGCTGACGGTGTCCAGCAGTTCCTTAAAGTCCAGTCTCTGCAATTCAGACTGTTGCTTTACAACATCATTTGACCCTATATGCAGAATAATGTTCTTCACAGTTGGGGGTGTCTGCTATGATAGCTGGGATTTTTGGGTAAAGTCAGACACCATGTCTTTGGGAAAACAGAGTATTTTGGTGTTTTTACTGTTTTTAAATCTTTTATAGCAGAGTCACCCAAATCAGGGTTTGAGCCCAGTTGTTAGCTTTTTAATTTTGAATTGCTCTCAGTCCTTACCCTGCTGTGTGGCGATGAAACGCAGTCCCGGTCATCAGATGACTGTCCAGCGTCTTGCAGCAGAGGAGCAAATCGTTATCCAGTTGCACACCAGTTGTTGGGGGGGCATTTTGTTGCTTATTTTCCCTTTTGCAGCTGTCCACGGCTGTGTCCTACTAGGTAGAGGGGGTTTGAAGAGGCGCTCTGCCGGGAAGATAATGCAGGCCAGCCGGTCATATCACAAATCTCAGGGCGCTGTGCCCTGCCCGTAGTCGTCTCCCCCTTTCAGGAGAATGATTTACTTAGGCTTCGCACCACAAGAGTTCCAGGGAGGACTGCACTTGTTGATTTGTTACCCGTTCTAACAGCCCTCCTGGTTCTTTGTAGCTTGTTTGGTGCTAATAGCGTGTGTTAGCATGCTTTTGTCCATTGTTATGGGTCCATGGTAAAGTGTGTATTTCCACAAGATCCGTTAACTTCCACGGTTCACTTCTAGAAGGTAACCTTGGTTTCCAGAAGTGCAATCTTCGAAGGAGTTTGTAGTAGTCATCAC
>NC_045738.1:30495569-30558214 GCF_008692095.1 Etheostoma spectabile | reverse complement strand
TGACTGAAGCAAAACCAATGTACAGAAAACTGAAACATTTTGATCACGCCACATGTACACCAGTCCATCCAAAGCACAGCAACCAGCACATACAATGCTGATATTTCTTCTCTGACTCCACCCACTGTCTCAGCCCATGTAGGTGACGGGTGAACAACAGCACATGTAGCGCTCCACACAAGTCAGCATGTGAAAACAATCTCTCCAGGAAAACCATAGTATAGACGAATACCCTACCTTCCCACTCTGAGACCTTATGAATATACCCAAAAGAAGGCTGCACTTCCAAATGTAAAGAACACTCAACGGCAGCCATGTTGTAGGTGAAGATGTCAGAGTGGCTCGTTGTTGCAAGGGAGCGCTGCCGCCGCCATCGTTTGGTATCCCAGTAGAGGACGAAGGTGTAAAGAGGGATGATGAGGATGTTCTTAGTATGTTGTAGGTTATGGAGATGGGATATCCAGCTCTGGAGGTGAGGCATGTGAAAATGGGAGGAAGATAGTTTGACTGACATATCGGCTTGTGTGGATTTGCCTTTTAAAAAAATGAAGACAAGAGAACAGAAATAAAATATCTGAGATCATTTTAAAGATCCTTGAAGTGATTCAAAACTACAACACATTGTTTTTGTGGCCACTGCACATTTTGTCCCATAGTAACAGCAAATTTGTTATAACATGTAGATTATTTATTGTATGACGATGTTTTAAGCTGTGTAGAAGTAAGAATATCTGGAATTTGACTCATGTAATAGCAAGACATGTTTTCTTGTTTTTATTAGATACATTTATTTTGTGTCACAGCTGACAACCGTTGTGCTGTAAAAGACAATGACATATATCAAGAAAGATGTTGCGATGAGACCAAATAATGTGAAAAATAATAGTTACTGGAAGAAAATTTAGGGAATAGATCCCAATAATTAAATTGCTACATCTAACCAAATAATGAGATCCTTACTTAACATGTTACTTATTTGAGTCACTTTATTGCTTACTATGTCATAATTTTGACTTCAGTCTCATTGTGACTTCATCAGTGTATTTTTACTTCATCATTAGCAGCTTTTCACCACTTTTTTGTTCTTTCCTGCAGACATTGGCTTCCATAAAATAATTGGCTGCCCTCTGCCCTCTTTGACTGCCATCTACAACTCCCGTTGTCTCAGTAGGGCCAAAACATCCTAAGGGAACCACTCACCCCCGGCTCCCATCTCTTTAACCTGTTGCCCTCAGGCAGCGCTTCAGGTCAATACGGGCCAGAACAAATAGACTCAGGGATAGCTTTTCCCCAAAGCTGTCACCATACTCAACCTACCTCAGACTTGCACTAATGGATTGTATATGTTTATGTGTTATTAATGTGTGCACTTTTAGAGAGTTGCTCTCCAAATCTCGTTGTACTGGTACAATGACAATAAAGGCTTTCAATTCAATTCAAAGGTTCATCGTGTTACACAAAAACAAATTAAGTGAAGTTAATTTCAACAAAAATGGACATGAAGTTAATTTACAGCTCTTTTGTTTGATCCTACTTGATTTGATGACAGTTTAAAGTGTTAATCGTATATCCAAGGAAAACAATCAAATTTAACAGTAAACTCTAATGTGATAAAGGACACACCCACCTTGTCAGCTGTGCGTGTTTCTGATCTTTCTCCTTCGCATCCGAACTCACCGACTGCTGATCACTTGTTCTGATCCAGAGATATATTAATGCTTCTCTGTCTAGTAAATTAATGGCACCCAGGACTGTGGGATTTTTGCATGATGTCATTTTATAACTATCAATCATGGCAGGCAAATTTTCTTTTCACATTCTTCCCCAGGGAGGATAGTTAAGGGGCACAGAGTTTGAAATGGAATAATTTGATTAGATTTGTCTGTTTTTAAGTGTTAAAATCTGTCATGATGCCGTGTTAAAACCAAACTCGTTTGAATCACTCCTGGTGTGTTAAGATATTCCTATGATTAACTTTCATTCTATCATGTTTGACAGGATTCAAATAACCTGTGACCTCAGACAGGTTTTTATTCAAATTCAGGGTCATGCTGACTGGAAGTCACTGTGTGTACAGACAGCAGTATAAAGAATAAAATTTTGTCAGGGACTTCATAATGACCATGAATACAAATGATCCTTTTCTAATAAGCTCATATTGTAATTGGAGTAAGTGTGACCACGGCCAGGTGTGATTGAACATCACATTTCCCCATTCTATTAGTTAAATGAGTAACTGCAGTCCTAACCGTGTCTGCAACCAGTTGTGGCGAAATACATAGCAACCACAGTCAGGGTTCAATGTTTATTGCTTTCTATATATTATTTTTGTAATCTTTTATGTGCTGATTGCAATGTATTTAAGAGAATTGCACAGCCACAACAGTAACAAGATCTGAACATAAGTTTATTTGCACATTGCAATGCAGTCTAAAAATATCAGGAGGTTCAGAGAATTGCGAGACCCAAATGCAGAGATAACCAGGCAATGGTGAACTTAACTTAATAACAAACTACACTACCTAGCCTATTAGCACATATTTAGCTTTGAGTTAATGTTTCCCCCCCTTCAGAAACTTAACCTTTGCACTTTAATCCATGTCATGGATGGTAAATACCAAGAGACACAAAACCAATATTAAAAAATTAGGTCTATGAAACCACATTTCAAACAACAGTTGGAGTCCCAGTCTCTGTCTCAATAATCCTAACTGGTATGTTTAGGACTATTGGCAGACATAAATTTAAGATGTAGCCAACGGCATATAAAGAGCATGTTCTCTATTCACAGTAGACAACGGTATCAATTATATCAAATCCTTCTGTGCAACAGCTTGCTATATAAGTTCTTATTTATTGTGCGAAGGTTAATTATAGTGAAACTTGAGCATATCAATTTAAAAGAAGTTATTGTTTTAATGGAAACAAGGCAGTTTCCTGCTCTGTGTAGGAACAGCAGAGGTAAAACCAAACTGCTGGGCAGACTGAACAACGATCCAGAAACCACTGCTACACACTTGCCATCGTAGTTTAGCAGATTTGAGTATTTCACAGCATGACCAACAAGGAGCCCTGCAAACCACAACCACAACACTCCATTATGGCAGTGATGGTGTGGAAAGCCTCTGCTTTGATTGATCAACCCGCTCCCTGTTCCCCGCCCACTTTCCCCCGGCCCTGGACGAATCAGAACACGGAGAACTGAAAAGCTGCAGAAGATACGACGACTGAAGCAAAGACCAGTGCACAGAAAAGTGAGACATGATGATCATTGCCAAAATGCACACCACCCAATCCAAAGCTTATCACCAAGCACATACAATGCTGATATTTCGTATCTTCTCCACCCGACTGTCTCAGCCCCATGTAGGTGACAGGGTGAACAACAGCCAGGTAGCGCTCCACACAGGTCAGGATATGAAAAACAAATCTCTCCAGGGAAAACCATAGATACAGATAATACCCTACCCTCTCCAATTTCCAGATACTAGTGAATACACCAGCAATAGAAGACTGTGCTTCCAAAAGTAAAGACCAGCTCAATGGCAGCCATGTTGTAGGTGAAGATGTCAGAGTGGCTCGTTGTTGCAAAGGAGCGCTGCCGCCGCCATCGTTGGTATCCCAGGTAGAGGACGAGGGGAGAGAGGGAGGATGAGGACGTTCTTAGTGATTTGTGGTTATGGAGATGGGAAATGAAGCTCTGGAGTTTAGGCAGGTGTAAAATTGGTAGGAAGAGAGTTGATCGACATATCGACTTGTGGGGATTTGCCTTTATGAAAAAAAGAAGACAAGAGAAAGATAAGTGTTGTGTACAAGTGTTGTTGTATTAAAAAAAATACATTTAACAAGAAGACGTTGTGATAAAGAGAAATAATGTGGAAAATAACTTGTAAAAATGGAAAATAATGACAAAGTTCCATGCAACAAACTTTGGGAATTTGTCCAAACAATACAACATTCAGCATTTAATCAAAAATAATGAGATCTTACTTAATGTGTCACTGTTTTGAGTCTCTATGTGGCTTATTATATCATCGTTTTGACTTAAAAAGTCAAATTGTTTCATCAATGTATTTTTCCTTTTATCATTAGTAGATTTTCACTGTTCCTTCCTGGCAGACATGGGCTTCCATAAAAGGTCTCATGTTTCAGAAAAACAATTACAAAACATTGTTAGGAAACTTATTAAACAAAGTCCCTTCTCAAGAGGGAAGTTGTTAAAAAATGGCATGTAACATTTATTTTAACAATTGAAATTTGTTTCCAGAAACTGACAAACAGTTGTGTATATTGTGTTCGGTTACCTTCAAAATTAAGTAAAGTTACTTTCAACAAAATGGACATGAAGTATGATGTACTGCAGTGTTGTTTGTCCATAATTCGTGTCACTGACAGTTGAAAAATGTAAATGACGTATCCAAGGAAAAGCAAACAAAATATAAACTGAAACTCTAATGTAATTAAAGGACACCCACCTTGTCAGCTGTGCTTGTTTCTGGTCTTTCTCCTGCACTCCAAACTCCCGACTGCTGATCACTCGTTCTGATCCGAAGACGAATTGATGCTTCTTGGTCTAAAGTAACTTAATGGCCACCCAGGACTGTGGGATTTTTGCATGATGTCATTTTATACTATCAATCATGGCAGTGCAAATTTTTTTTTTCACAGTCTTCCACAGGGAGGCTATGTCAGAGCACAGTTTGAAATGGAATAATTGATTAGATTGTGTGTTTTTCAGTGTTAAAATGCGTCATAATGCCATGTTTAGATCCAAACATAACATTTTAATCACTTGTGTTAAGATATATCCTATCACTAACTTTCAGTCCATCATGTTTGACAGGATTTAAATAACCTGCTAACTAGACAGGTGTTTATTCAAATTCAGGGTCATGCTGACTGGAAGTCACTGTGTGGACAGACAGCAGTTTGGTGAAAAATGTTTAGTCGGTACTTCATAATGACCATGAATATAAATGATCATGTTCTAATAAAGCTCTTATTGTAATTAGAGTAAGTGTGACCACGGCCATGTTTGATTTAACCATCACTATTAGTTAAATGAGTCACTGAAGTCCAAACTGTAGCTACAGTTGTGGCCAAAATACACTGCAACCTCAGTCAAGGGTTGAAGCGTCTATTATTTACTAATGAATTATGTTTGCACATATTTTTTGCATTGCCACAACAGATGTCTGAGATTAAGTTTATTTGCACTTTGCGATACGGTCTAATGTAAAAAAAAAAAAAAAATCATTAGTGAAAAGTCACAGTCTCCATGTTCAAAGCAAATCCAATCAATCAACAATTAAGTTAATTTGGCGGGGGAGTTTTTAATTGACAAATCCACCGACATGGCACATTTGCATGTCAACATCACAGATGACCGTCACATTACTAGAGTTGTGCATATAGGGCTATATATACATATAAGTATATAAAAACAGGTAATAACATTAGCAGTTTTTTTAGCTTTGACTTCATGATTCCGTTGCCATTACTGTCGAGCCCTGCATCACTAGCAACTAACATAACTTTAAGTGTTGCTTATATCAGGATCCTAAACATAGTCAGAAGGCCCTTAGTCAAATCCCATTGGCAAAACAAATTATCTTCAAAAACCAAACCACAACAATGGTGCCAATTTAGAAAGATTTTAGATGTACGGTCTGTGAGTGAGTCATTATGTCAATTTAGAAACATTTTTAATTTGAGGATTGTATAAAGCAATAGTCCACAACAAAGAACAGCATTGACAAATGTAAATACAGAGATTGAAAGAGCAGACAGTTGACACTTTAAGAAACTCATCTAAATGTAAAAACAACTGAAAAGCTCAGCACATGTTACAAGGAACAAACAGTTAAATCTGTTAATAGAAATTCCCAATTGTAATCTTGAATTGGTTCATTTGGGCTCTTATAGGAGTTCATTTCGTATTCACAAATTGCTCATTTGGACTCTGAAAGAAAAACTCGTGTTCTCAAATTAGCTGTTTGTCAATCTCTTAACCACTGTGCTTTCCAATACTCTTTCTAGCATATTTAGCAATTCTAGACACTCTGGCTGCTATTAGTCATTAAAATATACAGTTGAAGTTGTCATGCAATGGACAAATGATCTAAATGTGCCACACACTGTAGGTTAAATATGATTTCATTACATTATTGATAAGGATACCTAAATATTTGTATGTTGAATATTTCTTGATCATGAACATCCTGTGAATATAATAAAAATGATCTGTGAGTAAGACATTAAAGTTAGTGGTTGAAAAAAATATGAGTGCATTATTGTTTCAAATGAATAAAATACTAAATTGTCTGTACAAGTTGGTGAATTAGAAAAACAACATGTGACCCCTTTAACCCCAGCTGCTGTGAGAAAAGAAAAGAAAGAAAGCTTCTGAAATCATTAATTTATGGCCACAATTGTAACAGGATAACGTGGAGATCCGATGGGACTACTGTACGGACATGATATAATCTGCTCTATTTCCATTTTTTAATCTATTATACCAAATCCTTCTCTGCTACAACTTGCTATAAGTTTGTTTTATTGTCCATAATTCAATTATAAACAACTTGCGCACATCAAATGTGTAAGAGTGATTGCTTTAATGGCAACAAGGCAGTTTCCTGCTCTGTGTAGGAACAGCAGAGGTAAACCAAACTGCTGGGCAGACTGAAACACATTCCAGAAACCGCTGCCACACACCTCTCATCATAGTTTAGCAGATTTGAGTATTTCAGAGCAAGAACAGCAAGGAGCCCTGCAAACCACAACCACAACACTCCATTATGGCAGTGATGGTGTGGAAAGCCCTCTGCTTTGATTGATCAACCCGCTCCCTGCCCCGCCCACTTCCCCCGGCCTGGACGAATCAGAACACGGAGAACTGAAAGACTGCAAAAGATACACGACTGAAGCGAAGACCAGTGCACAGAAAAGTGAGATATGTTTATCGTTGCCAACATGCCACACCACCCAATCCAAAGCTTAGCAACCAAGCACATACAATGCTGATATTTCGTATCTTGACTCCACCCGACTGTCTCAGCCCCATGTAGGTGACGGGTGAACAACAGCCAGGTAGCGCTCCACACAGTCAGCATGTGAAAACAAATCTCTCCAGGGAAAACCATAGAATACAGATAATACCCTACCCCTCTCCAATTTCCAGACACTAGTGAATACACCAAAAGAAGGCTGTGCTTCCAAAAGTAAAGACCAGCTCAACGGCAGCCATGTTGTAGGTGAAGATGTCAGAGTGGCTCGTTTTTGCAAAGGAGCGCTGCCGCCGCCATCGTTGGTATCCCAGGTAGAGGACGAGGGTGTAGAGAGGGAGGACGAGGATGTTCTTTGTGATGTTTGTAGGTTATGGAGATGGGAAATGAAGCTCTGGAGTTAAGGCAGGTGTAAAATTGGTAGGAAGAGGAGTTGACCGACATAACGGTTTGTGTGGATTTGCCTTTATGAAAAAAAGGAGAAGAAAGAGAAACATAAATACAGTGGTGTGAAAAAGTGTTTGCCCCCTTCCTCATTTCCTGTTCCTTTGCATGTTTGTCACACTTAAGTGTTTCGGAACATCAAACCAATTTAAACAATAGTCAAGGACAACACAAGTAAACACAAAATGCAATTTGTAAATTTTGTTTATTATTAAAGGTGAAAAAAATCCAAACCATCATGGCCCTGTGTGAAAAAGTGATTGCCCCCCTTGTTAAAACATACTATAACTGTGGTTGTCCACACTGAGTTTCAATTTCTCTAGCCACACCCAGGCCTGATTATGCCACACCTGTTCACAATCAAGGCATCACTTAATAGGAGCTGCTTGACACAGTAAGGTCCACCAGAAGATCCTTAAAAGCTACACATCATGCCGAGACCCAAAGAAATTCAGGAACAATTGAAAGAAAGTATTGAGATCTATCAGTCTGGAAAGGGTTATAAAGCCATTTCCAAAGCTTTGGGAATCCAGCGAACCACAGTGAGAGCCATTATCCACAAATGGCGAACATGGCCAGTGGTGAACCTTCCCAGGAGTGGCCGGCCGCCCAAAATACCCCAAGACGCAGCGACGACTCACCCAAGAGGTCACAAAAGACCCACAACAACGTCCAAAGAACTGCAGGCCTCACTTGCCTCAGTTAAGGTCAGCGTTCATGCCTCCACCATCAGGAAAAGACTGGGCAAAAATGGCCTGCATGGCAGAGTTCCAAGGAGAAAACCACTGCTGAGCAAAAAACATCAAGCTCGTCTCATTTCAATTTCTCCACAACACATGTTGATGATCCCCAGACTTTTGGGACAACATTCTGTGGACCGATGAGACAAAGGGAACTCTTTGGAAGGTGTGTGTCCAAGTATATCTGGCGTGGAAGGAACACTGCATTTCATAAAAGAACATTATACCAACAGTAAAATATGGTGGTGGTAGTGTGATGGTCTGGGCTGTTTGCTGCTTCAGGACCTGGAAGACTTGCCGTGATAAAGGACTATGAATTCTGCTGTCTACCAAGAGATCCTGAAGGAGAATGTCCGACCATCTGTTCGTGTACTCAAGCTGAAACGAACTTGGGTTCTTCAGCAGGACAATGATCCTAAACACCCAGCAAGTCCACCACCAAATGGCTGAAGAAAAACAAGATGAAGACTTTGGAGTGGCCTAGCCAAAGTCCTGACCTGAATCCTATTGAGATGTGTGGTATGACCTTAAAAAGCCGTTCATGCTCGAAACCCTCTAATGTAACTGAATTAGGACAATTCTGCAAGATGAGTGCGCCAAAATCTCCAGGACGCTGTAAAAGCCTCATTGCCGTTATCGCAAACGCTTGGTTGCAGTTGTTGCTGCTAAGGGGGCCCAACCAGTTATAGGTTTAGGGGGCAATCACTTTTTCACACAGGGCATGATGTTTGGATTTTTTTTCACTTAATAATAAACACCTTCATTTACAAATTGCATTTTGTGTTTACTGTGTGTTGTCCTTGACTATTGTTTAAATTGGTTTGATGTTCCGAAACACTTAAGTGTGACAAACATGCAAAGGAACAGGAAATGAGGAAGGGGGCAAACACTTTTTCACACCACTGTAAGTGTTATGCACAAGTGTTATGGTATAACAAAAATTACATATAACGATAAGAGAAAATAATGTGGAAAATAACTTGGAAAAATGGCAAATAATAACTAAGTTCCATGCAACAACTTTAAGGTAAATCAATCCCAATATACAAATGGCAACATTTATTAAAATAATGACATCCTTATTTAATATGTCAGTGTTTTGAGTCACTATGTGGTTTACTATGTCATCATTTTGACTTAAACTCAAAATTGTATTCAACCAAGTGTATTTTTATTTTCATCATTAGTAGATTTTCACTGGTCTTTAATGGCATGAGCTTTCATCAAAGGTTCATCATGTTACAGAAAAACTATTACAAAACACTGTTCATGGAACTATCTTTTGAAACAAAGTCCATTCTCAAGAGTAAAGGTGTTAAAAAAGGGCTTTTCACATTTATTTTAACAATAAAATTCATTTACAGAAACAGAGTTTTGTGTTTATTTTGTTTGGTTAACTTCAAAATTAAGTAAAGTTAATTTCAACAAAAACTGGACATGAAGTTAATGTAGTGCTGTCTTGGTTGATCCTAATTGAGCTCGATGAAAGTTAAAATTTATAACTGGGATAACCAAGGAAAAGCAATAAAGTATCAACTGACAGCTGTAATGTAATTAATCCTCATGTTGTCCTCGGGTAAAATTGACCCTTTTCCTACATCAATGTATATCTAGCCTAAATCAAATCTCTACTTCATTAATTTTGGGTCTTATTCAATTTTATAGCATGTAAAAAAATGGAAGTGTTGTTGAAATAGTATGAGTAAAAGTTGACATATTCCAGTCTGTGATTATCATCAACATCCATTCCTTTAATTTTAGTCTCAAATTCCTAATTTCTTCTTTCCAACTTAACATTAGGTACAATTTCCTGAAAATTAGGTTAATTGACCATAAATTCCAAAATTAACTGTGAAACTAAGGTTGATAAGTTAGTGTTACGCAGTGTTGAAAACGTCAAAAATGTGACAGGTTTGAAAAATGGACAAAAACGTAAAGAAAAGTTAAAACATCGATAAAAAGCGTCAATAAAAGTGTGGATTTTCAATTTTGACGGGAAGACAACACGAGGATTTTAAGGACACCCACCTTGTCAGCTGTGCTTGTTTCTGATCTTTCTCCTTCGCACCCGAACTCTCCGACTGCTCTTCACTCGTTCTGATCCATAGATATATTAATGCTTCTCGGTCTAAAGTAAATTAATGGCACCCAGGACTGTGTGTGATTTTGCATGATGTCATTTAATCTATCAATCATGGTAGGCAAATTTTCTTTTCACGTTATTCTTGCACAGGGAGGATATTTCAGGAGCACAGAGTTTGAAATGGAATCATTGATTAGATTGTGTTTTTCCGTGTTAAAATCTGTCAAAATGCCATGTTTAGATCTAAACAATCATTTGAATTACCTGTGGTGTTAAGATATTTCCTATTGTTAACTTTCAGTCCATCAGGTTCAACAGCATTCAAATAACCTGCTAACTTAGACAGGTGTTTATTCAAATTCAGGGTCATGCTGACTGGAAGTCACTGTGTACAGACAGCAGTTTGGTGGAAACGTTTTGTCAGGTACTTCATAATGACCATAAATACAAATGATCATGTTCTTATAAAGCTCTTAATGTAAATAGAGTAAGTGTGACCACGGCCATGTGGGACTTAACCATCAGATGTCCTCGCTCTATTAGTTAAATGAGCCACTGCAGTCCAAACTGTATCTGCAGTTGTTCCAAGCAAGTCCAATCATTTAACAATTAAGACAATTTGCAGTTGAGTTTTTAGTTGACAAATTACAGACATGGCACATATGCACGTCATTAACATCACAGATGACCACCAAATTACTACAGCTGTGTGAATAGGGCTATAGATAGATGTAAATGTAGAAAAACAGGTAATAACATTAACATATTTTTAGTTTTGACTTCATGATTCCGTTGCCCTTACTGCTGAGCCCTGCATCTCTAGCAACTAACATAACTTTAAGTGTTGCTTATGTCAGGATCCTAAACCTAGTCAGAAGGCACTAAGTCAAGATCCAAACATTTGCAAAATAGATTATCTTCAAAAACCAAACCCCAACAAATGGCGCCCATTTAGAAAGATTTTATTTTGAGGATTGTATAAAGCAATAGTCCATGATAAGGAACAGCATTGACAAATGGTAAATACAGAGAATAAAAGAGCAGGAAGTTGACACTTTAAGAAACTGATCTAAGTTAAAAAATAACTAAAAAGCTCAGCACATGTTTCAAGAAACAAACGGTTAAATGTGTTAATGGAAATTCACAATTTGTAATCTCTAATTGGTTCATTTGGGCTCTTAGAGAAGTTTATTCATATTCACAAATTGCTCATTTGGGCTCTGAAATTAGTGACTCGTATTCTCAAATTAGCTGTTTGTCAATAACTTAATCATTGTGCTTTAAAATCAAGATTAAAAACAACAAAATAAGTTAAAATAGTTATGCGGATGACACACACCTTTACATAACCTTATCGCCAGGTGACTATAGTCCAATACAAAAACTAAGTGCATTGAACAAATGCAGATGGATGTGCCAGAACTTTCTGAAATTAAATGAATTAAAAACTGAGGTGGTTGTTTTGGAGCAAAAGAGGAACAATTAAAAGTCTGCGCTCAACTTCAAACAATGTTAAAAACAACAGACAAAGCCAGAAATATTGGTGTAGTAATGGATTTTCACCAGAATTTTGACAAGCACATTAAGACAATTACAAAGTCAGCCTACTATCACCTCAAGAATATATCAAAGGTTAAAAGACTTATGTGTCAACAGAATTTGGAAAAACTAGTCCATGCTTTCATCTTCAGGAGACTTGACTACTGTAACGGGGTCTTTACAGGTCTCCCTAAAAAAATTCAGAAAGCTCAGGCTGATACTGAACACAGCTGCTCGAGTGTTCATGTTCAAGTCAATCAAGTCAATGGTTGAAACAATATGTATGTGTTTATTATATCAAATCCTTATGTGATACAACTTCCTATAATAAGTTCTTATTTATAGTCCTAAGTTAAATTATAGTGAAACTTGACTACCGTGTGGACATGATATAACTTGCTCTATGATCAAATGTAAATGAATTTAATGCTTTAATGGCAACGAGGCAGTTTTCCTGCTCTGTGTAGGAACAGCAGAGGTAAAACCAAACTGCTGGGCAGACTGAACCAGAAACCAGAAAGCATTGCCACACACCCATCATCGTAGTTTAGCAGATTTGAGGATTTCAGAGCAAGACCAACTAGGAACCCTGCAAACCACAACCACAACGTTCCCATTATGGCAGTGATGGTGTGGAAAGCCCTCTGCTTTGATTGATCAACCCGCTCCCTGTCCCCGCCCCCTTCCCCCGGCCCTGGACGAATCAGAACACGGAGAACTGAAAGGCTGCAGAAAGATACGACAACTGCAGCAAAGACCAGTGCACAGAAAACTGAAACATTTTGATTAAGGCCACCATGTGCACCACTCCATCCAAAGCACAGCAGCCAAACACATACAATGCTGATATTTCGTATCTTGACTCCACCCGACTGTCTCAGCCCCATGTAGGTGACGGGGTGAACAACAGCCAGGTAGCGCTCCACACAGGTCAGGATGTGAAAAGAAATCTCTCCAGGGAAAACCATTGAATACAGATAATACCCTACCCACACCACCTCTGAGAGACCAGTGTAAACACCACAAAAGAAGATAATGTTTCCAAATGTAAAGACCAGCTCAACGGCAGCCATGTTGTAGGTGAAGATGTCAGAGTGGCTCGTTGTTGCAAAGGAGCGCTGCCGCCGCCATCGTTGGTGTCCCAGGTAGAGGACGAGGGTGGAGAGAGGGAGGAGGAAGAAGGCCTTAGTGAAGTTGTAGGTTATGGAGATGTGAAATGCCACTCTGGAGGTTAGGCAGGTGTGAAACTGGGAGGAAGAGGAGTTGACTGACATATCGGCTTGTGTGGATTTGCCTTTATGAAGAAAAAAAAAAGGAAGACAAGAGAAACAGAAATAACTGTTGTGCACAAGTAACAACAGCATTTTGTAATAACAAAAAATTACATATAACAAGAAAGATGTGATAAAGAGAAGATAATGTGGAAAATAACTTGTAATAATGGAAAATAATAACAATGTTTCATGCAACAAACTTTAGGGACATAAATACCAATTAAAACATTTTCATAATTTAATCAAAAATAATTAGATCCTTAGTTAATGTGTCACTCTTTTAAGTCTCTATGTGGCTTACTATGTCATCAAGTGTATTTTTACTTTTATCATTAGTAAAATTTCACTGTTTTCCTGGCAGACATGGGCTTCCATAAAAGATTCATCATGTTACAGAAAAACTATTACAAAACACTTTTTAAGAAACTTATTAAACAAAGTCCCTTCTCAAGAGAAAAAGTTAATAAAAAAGGGGAACTTAATATTTATTTTAACAATTGAAATTTATTTTCACGAACTGACAAACAGTGTTGTGTATGTTTTGTTCGGTTAACTTCAAAATTAAGTAAAGTTAATTTCAACAAAAAAAGGACATGAAGTTGATGTACTGGTGTTTTCTTTGTCCCTAATTTGAGTCGATGACAGTTAAAAATGTAAATGCGATAACCAAGGAAAAACATTAAAATATTTACTTAAAACTCTAATGTAATTAAAGGAGACCCACCTTGTCAGCTGTGCTTGTTTCTGATCTTTCTCCTGCACATCCAAACTCAGACTGTTATTCACTCGTTCTGATCCATAGATATATATTCATGCTTCTCTGTCTGAGTAACTTAATGGCACCCAGGACTGTGGGATTTTTGCATGATGTCATTTTATACTATCAATCATGGCAGGCAAATTTTCTTTTCACATTATTCTTGCACAGTGAGGATAGTTGAGAAGCACAGAGTTTGACATGGAATAATTTGATTAGACTTGTCTGTTTTTCAGTGTTAAAATCTATCATAATGCCATGTTTAGATCCAAACATAATCCCATGAGTCACTTGTGGTGTTAAGATATTTCCTGTTATTAACTTTCAGTCAATCATGTTTGACAGGATTCAAATAACCTGCTAACTAACAGGTGGTTATTCAAAATCAGTGTCATGCTGACTGGAAGTCACTGTGTGTACAGACAGCAGTTTGGTGGAAAAGGTTTGTCACGTACTTCATAAAGACCATGGATACAAATGATCATGTTCTACTTAAGCTCTTATTGTAATTAGAGTAAGTGTGACCACGGCCATGTGTGATTTAACCATCGCATTTCCCCAATCTATTAGTTAAATGAGTAAATGCAGTCCTAACTGTATCTACAGTTGTTCCAAGCAAGTCGTATCATTCAACAACTAAGATAATTTGCGGTGGAGTTTTTAATTGACAAATTACAGACATGGCACATTTGCATGTCAACATCACAGAAGACCGTCAAATTACTAGAGCTGTGTGAATAAGGTTATAGATGGATATACATATATGAAAAAGCAAAAAACATTTAAATATATTTATCTTTGAGTTCATGATTCCGTTGCCGTTACTGCCGAGCCCTGCATCACTAGCAACTAACATAACTTTAAGTGTTGGTTGTATCAGGATCTTAAACTTATTCAGAAGGCACTCGGTCAAGATCCAACCATTAGCAGAACAGATTGTCTTCAAAAACCAAACCACAACAAATGGCACCCATTTAGAAAGATTTTATTTTGAGGGTTGTATAAAGCAATAGTCCACTCCAATGGACGGCATTGTTAATATAGAGAATAAAATAGCAGGCAGCTGATACTTTAAGAAACTGATCTTAACATTTTAAATTTAAAAATAACTAAAAAGCTCAGCACATGTTACAAGGAACAAACGGTTAAATGTGTTAATAGAAATTCCAAATTTGTAATCTTGGATAGGTTCATTTGGGCTCTCAGAGGAGTTCATTCGTATCCAGAAATTGCTCATTTGGGCTCTGAAATTAATGACTATTATTCTTAAATTAGCTGTTTGTCAATAACTTAATCATTGTGCGTTCAAATCAAGATTAAAATCAACAAAATAAGTTAAAATAGTTATGCACACATTTACATAACCTTATCGCCAGGTTGAACTATAGTCCAATACAAAAACTAAGTGCATTGAATAAATTAACAACTGGATGTGCCAGAACTTTTTTAAATTAAATGAATTAAAAACTGAGGGGGTTGTTTTTGGAGCAAAAGAGGAACAATTAAAAGTCTGCGCTCAACTTCAAACAATGTTAAAACAACAGAAAGAGACAGAAATATTGGTGTAGTCATGGATTTGACCGGAATTTTAACAACCACATTGGGACAATTACAAAGTCAGCCTATTATCAGCTTAAGACATATCAAGGGTTAAAGGACTTATGTGTCAACAGAATTTGGAAAAACTGGTCCATGCCTTTATCTTTAGAGACTTGACTACTGTAACGGGTCTTTACAGTCTCCCTAAAAAAATTCAGAAAGCTCAGGCTGATTCTAAACACTGCTGCTTGAGTGTTCATGTTCAAGTCAATGGTTGAAAACAATATGTATGTGTTATCGTTTCAAATGAGAAAATACTAATTTGTCTGCAAATGTTGGTGAATTTAGAAAAGAAAATGACACCCCTTTAAATCACAGCTGCTGTGAAAAGAGAAAGCTACAAAAAATCAATTAATGTTAAGCCACAATTTTAACAGGATAACATGAAGATCCGGGTGGGACTACTGTATGGACATGATATAATTTTTTGTTTTGTTTTTGTTTTTATCATATCAAATCTTTATGTGATACAACTTCCTATAATAAGTTTTTATTTATAGTCCTAAGTTAAATTATAGTGAAACTTGACTACCATATGGACATGATATAACTTGCTCTATGATTCAATGTAAAAGAAGTAATTGCTTTAATGGCAACAAGGCAGTTTTCCTGCTATGTGTAGGAACAGCAGAGGTAAACCAAACTGCTGGGCAGACTGAACCACAATCCAGAAAGCAGTGCCACACACCCTACATTGTAGCTTAGTAGATTGAGGATTTCAGAGCATGACCAACAAGGAACCCTGCAAACCACAACCACAACACTCCCATTATGGCAGTGATGGTGTGAAAGCCCTCTGCTTTGATTGATCAACCGCTCCCTGTCCCCGCCCACTTCCCCCGCCCTGGACGAATCAGAACACGGAGAACTGAAAAGCTGCCAGAAAGATACGACGACTGAAGCGAAGACCAGTGCACAGAAAATTGAGATATATTAAAATCATAGACACCGGATACACCAGTCAATACAAAGCACAGCAACCAAACACATACAATGCTGATATTTCGTATCTTGACTCCACCGACTGTCTCAGCCCCATGTAGGTGACGGGTGAACAACAGCCAGGTGGCGCTCCACACAGGTCAGGGTGGTGAAAAGAAATCTCTACATGGAAAATCAGAGTAAACATATAATACCCTCCCCACACCAACTCTGAGAGACCAGTGTAAACACCATAAAAGAAGATTACGGTTCCAAATGCACAGATCAGCTCAAGGGCAGCCATGTTGTAGGTGAAGATGTCAGAGTGGCTCGTCGTTGCAAAGGAGCGCTGGCGCCGCCATCGTTGGTATCCCAGGTAGAGGACGAGGGTGTAGAGAGGGAAGGCAAGAGTGCTCCTAGTGATGTTGTAGGTTATAGAGAGGAGAAAAGCAGTTCTGGAGCTTTGGCAGTAGGATGAGGAGGAGGAGGAAGAGGAGTTGACTGACATATTGCTCTGTGTGGATTTGCTTTTATGGAAAGAAAGGATGACAAGGAGCACAGGAATTAAAGTGATTAAAACATACAACACATTGTTTTTGTAGCCATTGCACATTTTGGCCACAATAACAATAGATATGTTTGTTAAAACATTGTGGATTATTTATATTATCCAGATATTTTTGGCTTTTGAAAAAGTATGAAAGTGTATTGCTGCCCCCAAATCCCCCAAAACTACATTCTTGTTTTTCTTTAAGTGGGAAAATTAAAATGGAAGTAAAATAAAAATATCTGGAAGTAGATTTAAGTGTTTTGTCAGAACAACATACTGACTTATATAATAGCAAGAATGGTTTTCATGTTTTAAGTAGATACTTTGATTTTGTATCACAGCCGAGAAGTGTTGTGCTATGACAGAAAATGGCATATAACAAGAAAGGTGTTTTGATTTGTAATAATGGGAAATAATAACAAATTTTCAAGAAAGAAAATTTAGGTAAATCGATCCCAGTGATAAAAATCGCAACAGTTAATCAAAATAATGGGATCCCTACTGAAGATGTCACTGTTTTGAGTCACTATGTCAGGGGTGTCCAAACTACGGCCCGCGGGCCAACTGCGGCCCGCCGGTCAGTTTTTATTGGCCCGCAGCAAATTCTGAAAATATAGTTGAAAATGGCCCGCACATGGCGCTTGAACTCAACTCTGTTGCACTTCTCAGTTTCAACACCAGATGGAGCCAGTAACGGAAAAGGTGCTTCTCCATTTAACAAATTAAGCAAAGAAAAAAATGTACCACGAGTCACCAGAAATGGCAGCCGAAGAAACGAAAGGTAGCAAGGGAGTGCAGAAAATTTCAACCACGGTGGAAAATGACTATTTCTTTAAAGAAATCAACGGAAAGTGTGGTTGTTTGATTTGCAATGAAGATGTTGCCGTGATGAAGGAGTATAATCAGTGATGTAGTGGAGGCTAAACGCACGTAAACGCCGTTTATGCACCTCTCAAAATTCGGAAATGGCGTTTACCCACTTCCAAAGTGCGTTTACCCACCTCTGAATAGCCTATCGTCCCAAAGCCATTCTAAATTAAGCTTATGTCGTTTTAGTTTATATTGTTCATTATTAGTTTCATAGGTTGTTAACCTAAGACGAAGTCCATCATATTGCGCTGCATTACTGTCAGTGTTGACCAATCTCTTGCGGTGTTTGGTGTATATTCCCCCAGCGTTGCCTTCCAGGCAGCGCTGCTTGGAAGGTACTCGGTTGGGCAAGGTTGGGTAACTTGAAGTCACGGTCGCAGCGCTGCCTGAAGTCGACGCTGGGGGATTAGAACATCAAGTAGTAAGGATCTCCCTTTGCTAGTCAGCTAGCTAGTTATTGTTGTCGTTCTAGCTGTTACGGTAAACGTTTCTATGGTAACAGCAAGTTTGACCAATCAGAACGTTGCTGTTATGCTTAGGATTGTGGGTAATGTAGTTTTTCTACGTAAGATAGTGAATAATTGTTTTTCTTATAATGTTACAAGGTTGATATCATACAGAAACTGGGTCAGTCTACCTCGGATGGTTTATACATTATGGCTGATAATTAAATTCTTATGAAGAAAATCATGGGGTTTTACTATGTATTATATATAATAAACTCCATCATCACTATTTTGATAATTGATTAGTTGTTTGAGTAATATTTTTAAAGACAAAACTAAAAAGGTCTTTGATTCCAGCTTGTTAATGTGAATATTTTACACATATTTTTGTTGTCTCTGTTTTGTCATTTAGTAAACTTTATAGATTCAACCATATAATTCTTCTTGAGTCTTTTTAACAAGAAATTCGATTAATGTATGAACTGAACTGATTGTGTGACCTGTGAGGGAACAATGAAACAAACATGTCATCAGGTAGATAATTGTGACAATGAAAATGTTTTATAACAGTGTATATTTGCATGAAAACTTTTGTAGTTAAAAAATGTCCGATCAAATATTGGCCCCCGGGCATCTTCACTTTATCAAATCTGGCACTCTTTGCAAAAAGTTTGGACACCCTGCACTATGTGGCTTACTATGTCATCATTCAGACTTTAGTCTATTTTTGGACATTGTTGTAACTTAAAATTGGATTCATCAAGTGTATTTTTGCTTTTATCATTCAGAACTTTTCACCACTTTCATGTTCTTTCCTGGCAGACATTGGCTTCCATAAAATGTTCATAAGTTACAGAAAACAAAAACTTGTCATTAAACATATTTCCTTAGATGAGTTATTAAAAATGTCACTTGACATTTATTTTAACATTGAATTTTATGTTTCAAAAACTGCATTGTTAGTACTTATTCAGTTAACTTCAAAAGAAAGAAAACAAAGAAGGAAGCAAGTTAATGTACTGCTCTCTGGTTTGTCCCTATTGAGTCGACGAAACTTAAAATTTTAAATGGTATATCCAAGGAAAAGCAGTTAAATATTAACTGAAAACTTAAATGTAATTAAAGGACACCCACCTTGTCAGCTGTGCTTGTTTCTGATCTTTCTTCTGCGTATTCAATCACCGACTGCTGATCACTCGTTCTGATCCAAATATATTAATGCTTCTCTGTCTAAAGTAAATTAATGGCACCCAGCTGTGTGGGATTTTGCATGATAAACAAATGATGGATTCAGTGTCACTTAATAATCTCAATCGTGGTAGGCAAATGTTCTTTTCACATCATTCTTTCACAGAGCACAGGAGTTTGATATGGAACAATTTGATTAGATTTGTGTGTTTTTCAATGGTAAAAATCTGTCATAATGCCATGGTTAGATGCAAACATAATCACTTGAATCACTTGTCATGTTAAGATATTTCCTGTTATTAACTTTCAGTCCGAGATGGGAAATAACAAAGTACAAATACTTAATTACTATACTTAAGTATATTTTTCTGATATTTTTACTTTAGTATTCATATAATGATTATATTCTTTATAATCAGCTGAGATTGTGTGTGTGAGTCCTTGAGAACTGTAAGTTGTATAACTTATGGTGTCAGTTTATTTAAGCCTGTTGTTTAATTGGTCTATAGTTCTGGCACATTTAAAGTAAGTCAGCTAGTGATGTTGTTGTTTGTGTTCTTCACCTGTTAGCTAGTTGCATGTTGCTTCAAGAAAGAGAAGATGTCTCCGTCCCTGTGTTAACAGACACCCCTGGGGCAAAGTTGGAAACCAGAATCAGCTTTAAATACATCTAGTCCTCACTAACAAGTTATTCTTGTTTACGTTATCAATACCATATTTAATCTAATTGGATGGGACTATATTGTACGTTACACTAAACTTTTCACTGAGATGACTTGACAGATTCGCCATTTTAGATTCATTCACGTCAAATCATTGCGGCTTGATGGAGCTCACGTTAGTTAGTAGTATTGACGGCGTCATGACTGAAAATGAAGAAAACAGAGATCCCTGAGATTTGGCATACAAGCAACAAGACATTTCCCATTCAGTGTTGCCATGTCCGCTTATTCTAAGCGACTTTGGGCTTGTTTTTTTGTAAAGTCGCTTACAAATATTGGTTGTCGCGGGTTGCGTTTTTTTGGGCTTGTCACTAAAGTGTGTTTGCTTATTTGGGCTTGTACACAGCTTGTCATTGCCGGCTCGCTCGATCCCGCCCCTTCCCCATAAACACTATAGACAGCAGCGTTATTTCCCACCCACTTCCTGCTTCTAATTGGCTCTGACCCAGATGGAACGAGTACCAACCAATCAGAGGCAGAGCAGGGCAGTCTGTTGTTTTCTGGTTAGGAAAATGCGCGAGTAGCGACTAATGGTGAGTGTACTGTAGGAGAGTTTTTGAGGAATAAATGCCCAGGATAAAGTGGGAGAAATACGGAGAAATATAACAAAGACTGGGAGAAAGAGAAAGGAGGAAATGAATGGATTCAACCCGTCGTGGGGAACAACTCAAAATCACTGTGAAACAAAGTGATTTCAAATCCCATCAGTTTTCTAATGTTAACTAATGTTAAAAGGTGGTTTAAGTTACTCCTGTGGTCATTGTCCTGAAGCTCAGGGGGAGAAAATAAATAAACTCTAGCCAACCGTGTGTACAGTTTACCAATCTGTCTACATGGATTGTAACACAGTTTTATTTATTTTTCTCTTCCAGGATCTTAGGGGGGCTACGTAGAAAAAGTCGCTTATTTTGGGCTTGTTTTCACAGGCCTGGTTGCGTATTTGTCTCGCAAGATCTGGCAACACTGTTCCCATTATCCTTGGCCTTATCTGAGAGAGATGGTTGAGATAGGAGGCATCCAGAATGACTCCTGGCCAATGTGCTTGGGAACTTCTTCAATAATGTCTGTTTAGTAATTGATATTTTATTTCCAGAAGCCATGTTTGAACACACATGCATACATGTAGATTCCTTTAAACGTTAAGAAGAAGATTAAAAAAGAGAAACTGTATTTGTGAATTCTCACAGAATCACAACTGAATTCATATGTTGCTGCTCAGTCAGAATCTGATTAACCTGAAGTCCCAGTCTCTGTCTCAGTAAATATATATGAAATGTTTTATGCCTATTGGCAGTTTAAGATGTAGCCAACAGCATATAAAGAGCATGTTCACCATGTCCACGGTAGTCAATGGCATATGAAGAGCGTGTTCACCATGTCCACTGTGGTCAACAGCATATAAACAGCGTGTTCACCATGTCCACGGTAGCCCACGGCATATAAACAGCGTGTTCACCATGTCCACGGTAGCCCACGGCATATAAACAGCGTGTTTACCATGTCCACGGTAGCCAACGGCATATAAAGAGCGTGTTTACCATGTCCACGGTAGCCAACGGCATATAAACAGCGTGTTCACCATGTCCACGGTAGCCAACGGCATATAAACAGCGTGTTCACCATGTACACTGTAGTCAACGGCATATAAAGAGCATGTTCACCATGTCCACGGTAGCCAACGGCATATAAAGAGCGTGTTCACCATGTCCACGGTAGCCAACGGAATATAAACAGCGTGTTTACCATGTCCACGGTAGCCAACGGCATATAAAGAGCATGTTTACCATGTCCACGGTAGCCAACGGCATATAAACAGCGTGTTTACCATGTCCACGGTAGCCAACGGCATATAAAGAGCGTGTTTACCATGTCCACGTTAGCCAACGGCATATAAACAGCGTGTTTACCATGTCCACGGTAGCCAACGGCATATAAAGAGCGTGTTTACCATGTCCACGGTAGCCAACGGCATATAAAGAGCGTGTTTACCATGTCCACGGTAGCCAACGGCATATAAAGAGCATGTTTACCATGTCCACTGTGGTCAACGGCATATAAAGAGCATGTTCACCATGTCCACTGTGGTCAACAGCATATAAAGAGCATGTTCACCATGTCCACGGTAGCCAACAGCATATAAAGAGCGTGTTCACCATGTCCACGGTAGCCAACGGCATATAAAGAGCGTGTTCACCATGTCCACGGTAGCCAACGGCATATAAACAGCGTGTTTACCATGTCCACGGTAGCCAACAACATATAAAGAGCATGTTCACCATGTCCACGGTAGCCAACGGCATATAAAGAGCGTGTTCACCATGTCCACGGTAGCCAACGGCATATAAAGAGCGTGTTCACCATGTCCACTGGCTATGTGTGTGGTCCAGGTAGCTTTGTCATTCTCAAGGCTACTTTTATACTTTAAGTACATTTACAAGCTTGTAATTTGTTACTTTTACTTGAGTAAAGAAGATAAATAAGTACTTCTCCTTTTACCAGAATATTTTTTTATCACAAGTATCTGTACTTCTACTTAAGTACGGGAAGGGATTACTTTTACCATTTCTGCTTTCAGTTCATCATGTTTGACAGGGTTCAAATAACCTGCAAACTTAGACAGGTGTTTATTCAAATTCCGTGTCCTGCTGACTGGAAGTCACTGTGTGATTACAAATGATAATTTTCTAATAAAGCCATTATTGTAATTAGAGTGAGTGTGACCACGGCCAAGTGTGATTTAACCATTGCAATACCCCAGTTAGTTAAATGAGTAACTGCAGTCCTAACTGTACCTACAGTTGTGGCCAAAATACACTGCAACCTCAGTCAAGGGTCGAAGCGTTTATTACTTATAAATCATGTTTGTATATCTGTTTGCACTGCAACAACAGATGTCTGAGAGTAAGTTTTATTTGCACTTTGCAATGCAGTCTAACGTAAAAAAAAAAAAAAAAGCAAAACCAATCATTTAACAATTGTGATCATTTTTGGTGGAGTTTTTAGTTGACAAATTACAGACATGGCACATTTGCACGTTGTTAACATCACAGATGTCCTTCAAATAACGAGAGCGAATAGTACAATAGATATATATAAATATAAAAACAGGAAATTACATTAGCATATTTTTAGCTGAACTTAACTTCATGTTGCCGTTACTGCCGAGCCCTGCATCACTAGCAACTAACATAACTTTAAGTGTTGCTTGTATCAGGATCCTAAATATATTCAGAAGGCCCTCGGTCAAGATCCAAACATTGGCAAAAAGAGTTATCTTCACAAACCAAACCACAACAAATTTAGCCAATTTAGAAAGATTTTATTTTGAAGATTGTATAAAGCAATAGTCCATGACAAGGAACAGCATTGACAAGAGAATTAAAGAGCAGGCAGTTCACACTTTAAGAAAATGATCTAAATTTAAAAAATAACTAAAAAGCTCAGCACATGTTACAAGGAACAAACACTTAAATAGGTTATTATATATTCACAATTTTCCATTCATGAATAGGTTAATTTGGGCTCTTGGAGGAGTTAATTCGTATTCACAAATTGCTCATTTGGGCTCTGAAATTAGTGACTTGTTTTCTCAAATTAACTGTTTGTCAATAACTTAATCATTGTGCTCTCAATACTCTCATATGCATAGGTAGCAATTCTGGCAACATCGGCTGCTATTATTTGTTTATAAATATACAGTTGACGTTGCCATGTAAATGGGCCACATAGGTTACACATGATTTCATTACATTATCGATAATTATCGGAATGTATACGTAGTATTTGTTAAATATTGTTTTATCATGATCATTCTGTGAAAATAATTAAAATGTTGCATGATCTGTGAGTGAGACCTTAAAGTCAGTGGTTGAAACAATATAAATGCATTTTTGTTTCAAATGAATAAAATGCTAACTAATTTGTCTGTACAAGTTTGTGAATTAAGAAAAATAAAATGTGACCCCTTTAAATCCCAGCTGTTATAGGAAGAGAAAGCTTCTGAAAATCAATTAATTTTGGGCCCAAATTTCAACAGGATAACGTAGAGATCCGGATGGGACTACAGTATGGACATGATATAATTTGCTCTATTTACATATTCTATTCAATGATATCAAATCCTTCTGTGCGACAGCTTGCTATAAGTTTTTATTTATTGTCAGATGTTTAATTATAGTGAAACTTGCGCATATCAAATGTAAAAGAAATCATTGCTTTAATGGCAGTGAGGCAGTTTTCCTGCTCTGTGTAGGAACAGCAGAGGTAAAACCAAACTGCTGGGCAGACTAAAGAACGATCCAGAAACCAGTGCCACACACCCGTCATCGTAGTTTAGCAGATTTGAGGATTTCAGAGCACGACCAACAAGGAACCCCGCAAACCACAACCACAACACTCCCATTATGGCAGTGATGGTGTGGAAAGCCCTCTGCTTTGATTGATCAACCCGCTCCCTGTCCCCGCCCACTTCCCCCGGCCCTGGACGAATCAGAACACGGAGAACTGAAAGGCTGCAGAAAGATACGACGACTGAAGCGAAGACCAGTGCACAGAAAATAGGAATAATGGGAAGATTTGGTTCACCTGCAACACCACTCCATACAACGCACAGCAACCAAACACATGCAATGCTGATATTTCGTATCTTGACTCCACCGACTGTCTCAGCCCCATGTAGGTGCGGGGGGTGAACAACAGCCAGGTAGCGCTCCACACAGGTCAGATGTGAAAAACAAATCTCTCCAGGGAAAACCATAGTATACAAATAAAATCCAACCTCGCCACCTCTGAGAGACCAGTGTAAACACCACAATAGAAGGCTGCACTTCCAAATGCAAAGATCAGCTCAACGGCAGCCATGTTGTAGGTGAAGATGTCAGAGTGGCTCGTTGTTGCAAAGGAGCGCTGCCGCCGCCATCGTTGGTATCCCAGGTAGAGGACGAGGGTGGAGAGAGGGAGGACGAGGATGTTCTTAGTGATGTTGTAGCCACGGAGAGGAGAAATCCAGTTTGGTGTTTTGGCAGGTGTAAATTCTGAGGAAGAGGAGTTGACTGACATATCGGTTTGTGTGGATTGCTTTTATGAAAAAAAGGAAGACAAGAGGGGACAGAAATAAAATAACTGAACCATTTCAATACATACATTTTGTGTCACAGAAGACAAATGCTATAACATGAAATGGCATGACAAGCAAAGTGTTGTGATTAAGGGAAAATATTGAAAATAACTTGTAATAATGGAAAATTTTGAAGTTTAATGCAATAAACTTTGGGAAATCAATCCCAATGACACAAATCGCAACCCTTAATCAATATACTGAGATTCCTACTTAAAATGTCACTGTTTTGAGTCAATATGTGGCTTACTATGTCATCATTTTGACTTCAGTTCCATTTTGGGTATCAAGTTGACTTAAAAAGTCAAAATCATGTATCAAGTGTATTTTTGCTTTCATCCTTAGTAACCCTTTTTTTCTTTCCTAGCAGACAAGGCTTTCCATAAAATGTTCATCATTTTACGTAAAAACAATTACAAAACACATTTTACGAAACTATCTTATTAAACAAAGTCCCTTCTCAAAAGGGAAGTTAATAAAAAATGGCATTTAACATTTATTTTAACAACTGAAGTTCATTTTCAGAAACTGACAAACAGTTTTGTGTATATTTTGTTGGTTAACTTACAAAGTAAAATTAAATTCAACAAAAAATGGACGTGACGTTAATGTACTGCTCTCTTGTTTGATCCTAATTTGTGTTGATAACAGTATAAAATGTAAATGGTATATCCAGGGAAAAGCAATAAAATATTAAGTGAAAACTTAAGGACACCCACCTTGTCAGCTGTGCTTGTTTCTGATCTTTCTCCAAACTCACCGACTGCTCTTCACTCGTTCTGATCCAAAGATAGATTCATGCTTCTCTGTCTAAAGTAAATTAATGGCACCCAGGACTGTGGGATTTTTGCATGATGTCATTTAATACTATCAATCATGGGAGGCAAATATTCTTTTTGCATTATTCTTCCACAGGGAGGATATTTCAGGTGCACAATTAGAAATGGAATGATTTGATTAGATTTGTGTTTTTCCGTGTTAAAATCTGTCATGATGCCATGTTTAGATCTAAACAATCTTTTGAATCACTTGTGGTGTTAAGATATTTCCTATCACTAACTTTCAGTTCATCATGTTTGACAGGATTCAAATAACCTGCTAACTTAGACAGGTGTTTATTCAAATTCAGTGTCATGCTGACTGGAAGTCACTGTGTGCACAGACAGCAGTTTGGTGGAAATATTTTGTCAGGTACATCATAATGACCATGAATATAAATGATCATGTTATAATAAAGCTCATATTGTAATTAGAGCAAGTTGGACCACAGCCATGTGTGATTTAACCATCACTATTAGTTAAATGTGTCAGTGCATTCTTAGCCAAAATACACTGCAACCTCAGTCAATGGTTCAGGCGTCTGTTACTTGCTAATAAATCATGTTTGTATATCTTCTTGTGTGCTGATTGGGAGATTTTTTACCCAATTTCTCTATCTATTCATTTGCAGCTGATTCAGAACACTGCTGCTCGAGTCCTCACACTCGTACTCTCAAATTTGCTGTTTGTCAGTAATTAAATCCTGGATAAATTTCAATTTTCTTTTTGGGGGTTTTGGCTCCCATTAGTTGGGTACAAATATACAGTTAAAGTAGTCCGGCAATGGGCATATAATCTAAATGTACCATATAGGTTACATACGACTTTATTACATTATAATACATGTAAATATGTTAATATTGTTATATCATGAACATCCTGCGAATACAATGAAAATGTATGATTTGTGAGTGGTTAAATAAAAGTCAATGGTCAAAACAATATGAATGTATTATTGTTTCAAATGAAAAGAAAATCCTATTTGTCTGTCCAAGTTGATGAATTGAGAAAAGAAAATGTGACCCCATTAAATCACGGCTGATGTGAGAAGAGAACGATGCTGCAAATCAACTTATTTTGGGCTACAATTATAACAGGATAACATGGAGATCTGGTTCGGGACTACTGTATGGACATGATATAACTTTCTCTATGATCAAATGTAAAAGACGTTGTTGCTTTAATGGCAACAAGGCAGTTTTCCTGCTCTGTGTAGGAACAGCAGAGGTAAAACCCAACTGCTGGGCAGACTTAACCAGTATCCAGAAAGCACTGACCTACACATGCCCTCATAGTTTAGCAGATTTGAGGATTTCAGAGCAAGACCAACAAGGAACCCTGCAAACCACAACCACAACACTCCCATTATGGCAGTGATGGTGTGGAAAGCCCTCTGCTTTGATTGATCAATCCGCTCCCTGTCCCCGCCCCCTTTCCCCGGCCCTGGACGAATCAGAACACGGAGAACTGAAAAGCTGCAGAAAGATACGACAACTAAAGCAAATACTGTCACACATAACATTGAGATATAGGGAAGATCAATGTCACCTGAAACACCACTCCATACGAAGCACAGCAACCAAACACACACGATGCTGATATTTCGTATCTTGACTCCACCCGACTGTCTCAGCCCCATGTAGGTGACGGGGTGAACAACAGCCAGGTAGCGCTCCACACAGGTCAGCATGTGAAAACAAATCTCTCCAGGGAAAACCATAGTATACAAATAAAATCCAACCCTCGCCAACTCTGAGAGACCAGTGTGAACACCAGAAAAGAAGGCTGCACCTCCAACTGCACAGATCAGCTCAACGGCAGCCATGTTGTAGGTGAAGATGTCAGAGTGGCTCGTCGTTGCAAAGGAGCGCTGCCGCCGCCATCGTTGGTATCCCAGGTAGAGGACGAGGGTGGAGAGAGGGAGGACGAGGATGTTCTTAGTGATGTTGTAGGCTAAGGAGATGAGAAATCCAGCTCTGGAGGTTAGGCATTCGTGAAATTGGAAGGAAGAGGAGTTGATTGACATATCGGTTTGTGTGGATTTGCTTCAATGAAGAAATGGAAGACAAGAGGAACAGAAATGAAATAACTGAGATCATTTCAAAGATTTATAAACTGATTCAAAACTACAGCACATTGTTTTTGCATCAGTAGATGTAGTTTTTATAACATTGCAGATTATTTACTGTATGAAGATGTTTTTTGGCTTTTCAAAAGTATGAAAGTGTATTGCTGACACCAAATCCCCCAAAAACATTTGCTTGTTTTTCTTTAAGTGAGAAAATTGAAATGGAAGTACATGGAATATATCTGGAAATTGATATAAAAGTGTTTTGTTATAACAACACACTGACTTACACAATATCACAGGTTTTCTTGTTTTAATCAGATACTTTGATTTAGCGTTAAAGACGAGAAGTGTTGTGCTATGACAGAAAATGACAGATAACAAGAAAGGTGTTGTGATTAAAAGAAAATAATGTGGGAATTATTAATTCAATTATTACCCATTAACGGGTAATAATAACAAAGTTTTAAGCAAGAAAATTTAAGGAAATCAACCCCAATAATAAAAATTGCAACACTTATTCCAAATAATTAGATCCTTACTTAATATGTTACTGTTTTGAGTCACTATAAGGCTTACTATGTCATCCTTTTGACTTAAAAATGGATTCATCAAGTGTATCTTTACTTTTATCATCAATAACTTTTCACCACTTTCATGTTCTTTCCGGGAAGACATGGGTTTTCCATAAAGTGTTCATCATGTTACAGAAAAACAATTACTCCACATTAAAAAGTACTTTCTTAAGGTGAGAGTTATTAAAAAAAGGCACTTAACATTTATTTTAACAATTGAAATTTGTTTTTCAGAAATTGAGAAAATGTGTTAATATTTTATTTGGATAATTTCAAAAGTAAAGAAACACAAAGAAGGACATTAACTTAATGTACTGCTCTCTTGTTTGTCCCTAACTTGAGTCGATGACAGTTAAATTTATAAATGGCACATCCAAGGAAAAACTATACAATATTAACCAAAAACTGATATAAATAGAGGACACCCACCTCGTCAGCTGTGCTTGTTTCTGATCTTTCTTCTGTACAACCGAACACATCGACTGCTCTTCACTCGTTCTGATCCAAAGATATATTAATGCTTCTCGGTCTAAAGTAAATTAATGGCACCCAGGCCTGTGGGATTTTTGCATGTTAAACAAATGATGGATTCAGTGTCACTGTATAATCTTAGTCGTGGCAGGCAAATGTTCTTTTTGCATTATACTTCTACAAAGCACAGAGTTTGAAATGGAAATATTTGATTAGATTTGTGTGTTTTTCAGTGTTAAAATCTGTCATAGAACCATGTTTAGATCCAAACATAATCATATGAATCACTTGTGGTGTTAAGATATTTCCTATCATTAACTTTCAGTCAGAGATGGGAAGTTTCAAAGTACAAATACTTCATTACTGTACTTAAGTAGATTTTTCTGATTTTTTTTTTACTTTACTGTTCATATTATGATTACATTCTTCATAACCATCTGAGATTGTGTGTGTGAGTCCTTGACAACTGTAAGTCAAATAACTTATGGTGTCAGTTTCTTTAAGCCTGTTATTTTATTGGTCTATAGTTCTGGCACATTTAAAGTAAGTTAGCTAGTTGTTCTGTTGTTTGTGTTCTTCACCTGTCAGCTATTGTTCTGTTGTTCTGTTGTTTGTGTTCTTCACCTGTTAGCTAGTTGTTCTCTTGTTTGTGTTCTTCATCTGTTAGCTAGTTGTTCTGTTGTTTGTGTTCTTCACCTGTTAGCTAGTTGTTCTGTTGTTTGTGTTCTTCACCTGTTAGCTAGTTGTTCTGTTGTTTGTGTTCTTCATCTGTTAGCTAGTTGTTCTGTTGTTTGTGTTCTTCACCTGTTAGCAAGTTGTTCTGTTGTTTGTGTTCTTCATCTGTTAGCTAGTTGTTCTGTTGCATCAATAAAGAGAAGATGTCTCCATCCCTGTTTTAACAGACACCCCTGGGGAGAAGTTGGAAACCAGAATCAGCTTTAAATACATCTAGTCCTCACTAACAAGTTTACAATCATTTCACTGGAGTTATTGTTATTATTGTTCACGTCATCAATACCTTATTCAATTTAATTGGATGGGACTATACTGTACGTAACGCTTGACTTACCACTGAGATGACTCAACAGATTTGCCATTTTGCATTCATTCACGGCAAATCATTCATCAAAATGAAGAAAACAGAGATCCCTGACATTCGGCATACAAGCAGAAAGAAATTTCCAATTGTCCTCGGTCTTATCTGAGAGAGATGTTTGAGATAGTAGGCGTCAAGAATGATTCCTGGCCAATGTGCTTGGGAAATTCTTCATTATTGTCTGTTTAGTAATTGATATTTTATTTCCAGAAGCTATATTTGAGCACACATATATATGTAGATTCCTTTAAATGTTAAGAGGAAGATTAAAAAAGAAAAACTGGATTTTTGAATTCTCAAAGAATCACAACTGAATTCATATGTTGCTGCTCAGTCAGAATCTGATTAACCTGGAGTCCCAGTCTCTGTAATGAAAAATGGGATGTTTTATGCCTATTGGCAGACTTACATTTAAGATGTAGCCAACAACATATAAAGAGCTTATTCACCATGTCCACTGTAGCCAACGGCATAAAAACAGCGTGTTTACCATGTCCACGGTAGTCAACGGCATATAAAGAGCATGTTCACCATGTCCACGGTAGCCAACGGCATATAAAGAGCGTGTTCACCATGTCCACGGTAGCCAACGGCATATAAACAGCGTGTTCACCATGTCCACGGTAGCCAACGGCATATAAACAGCGTGTTCACCATGTCTACGGTAGTCAACTGCATATAAACAGCGTGTTTACCATGTCCACGGTAGCCAACGGCATATAAAGAGCGTGTTCACCATGTCCACGGTAGCCATCGGCATATAAAGAGCGTGTTCACCATGTCCACGGTAGCCAACGGCATATAAACTGCATGTTCACCATGTCCACGGTAGTCAACGGCATATAAACAGCGTGTTCACCATGTCCACGGTAGTCAACGGCATATAAACAGCGTGTTTACCATGTCCACGGTAGCCAATGGCATATAAACAGCGTGTTCACCATGTCCACGGTAGTCAACGGCATATAAACAGCATGTTTACCATGTCCACGGTAGTCAACTGCATATAAACAGCGTGTTTACCATGTCCACGGTAGCCAACGGCATATAAAGAGCGTGTTCACCATGTCCACGGTAGCCATCGGCATATAAAGAGCGTGTTCACCATGTCCACGGTAGCCAACGGCATATAAACTGCATGTTCACCATGTCCACGGTAGTCAACGGCATATAAACAGCGTGTTCACCATGTCCACGGTAGCCAACGGCATATAAAGAGCGTGTTCACCATGTCCACGGTAGCCAACGGCATATAAACTGCATGTTCACCATGTCCACGGTAGCCAACGGCATATAAACTGCATGTTCACCATGTCCACGGTAGTCAACGGCATATAAACAGCGTGTTCACCATGTCCACGGTAGCCAACGGCATATAAAGAGCGTGTTCACCATGTCCACGGTAGCCAACGGCATATAAACTGCATGTTCACCATGTCCACGGTAGTCAACGGCATATAAACAGCGTGTTTACCATGTCCACGGTAGCCAATGGCATATAAACAGCGTGTTCACCATGTCCACGGTAGTCAACGGCATATAAACAGCGTGTTCACCATGTCCACGGTAGCCAACGGCATGTAAAGAGCGTGTTCACCATGTCCACGGTAGCCAACGGCATATAAACAGCGTGTTGACCATGTCCACGGTAGTCAACGGCATATAAACAGCGTGTTTACCATGTCCACGGTAGCCAATGGCATATAAACAGCGTGTTTACCATGTCCACGGTAGCCAACGGCATATAAACAGCGTGTTGACCATGTCCACGGTAGTCAACGGCATGTAAAGAGCGTGTTCACCATGTCCACGGTAGCCAACGGCATATAAACAGCGTGTTGACCATGTCCACGGTAGTCAACGGCATATAAACAGCGTGTTCACCATGTCCACGGTAGTCAACGGCATATAAACAGCGTGTTTACCATGTCCACGGTAGCCAATGGCTATGTGTGGGGTCCAGGTAGCTTTGTCATTCGCAAGGCTACTTTTACTTTTATACTTTAAGTACATTTCCAAGCTTGTGATTTCTTACTTTTACTTGAGTAAAAAAGTTATATCAATACTTTACCAGAGTATTTTTTAACCCAAGTGTCTGTACTTCTACTTAAGTCCGGTAAGGGAGTACTTTTGCCATTTCTGATTTCAGTTCATCATGTTTGACAGGGTTCAAATAACCTGCAAACTTAGACAGGTGTTTATTCAAATTCAGTGTCATGCTGACTGGAAGTCACTGTGTGTACAGACCATGAATAAAAATGATCATTTTCTTATAAAGCTATTTTTATAATTAGAGTAAGCGTGTCAACGGTCAAGTGTTAAGCATCCCATTTCCCCTCTCTAAAAGTTAAATGAGCAACTGCAGTCCTAACTGTAGCTACAGTTGTGGCCAAAATACACTGCAACCTCAGTCAAGGGTTGAAACGTCGATCACTTACTAATAAATTGTTTGCACATCTTATCGCACTGCCACAAAAGGTGTCTGAGATTAAGTTTTAATTGCCTTTTGCAATGCAGTCTAACGTAAAGAAAAATCATTAGTGAAAAGTCACAGTCTCCATGTTCCAACCAAATCCAATCATTATATTATATGATAATTTGCGGTTGAGTTTTTAGTTGACAAATTACAGACATGTTAAATTTGCATGTCAACATCACAAATGACCATCAAATTACTAGAGTTGTGTGAATAGGGGTATAAATAGATATAAATATACAAAAACAGGAAACAACAACATATTTTTAGCTTTGACTTCATGATTCCGTTGCCGTTACTGCCGAGCCCTGCATCACTAGCAACTAATATAACTTTAAATGTTGCTTATGTCAGGATCCTAAACCTAGTCAGAAGGCACTCGGTCAAGATCCAAACATTGGCAAAACAGATTCTCTTTAAAAAACAAACCACAACAAATGGCGCCCATTTAGAAAGATTTTATTTTGAGGATTGTATAAAGCAATAGTCCATGACAAGGAACAGCACTGACAAATGGTAAATACAGAGAATGAAAGAGCAGACAGTTGATGCTTTAAAAAACTGATCTAAATTTTAAATATACTAAATAGCTTAGCACACATTACAAGGAACAAACAGTTAAATGTGTTAATAGAAATTCAGAATTTTTAACCTTGAATAGGTTCATTTTAGATCTTAGATGAGTTAATTTGCATTTACAAATTCCTCATTTGCAGCTGATTCAGAACGCTGCTGCTCGAGTCCTCACACTCGTACTCTCAAATTTCTCAGTAACGTAATCCTGGTTAAATTTCATTTTCCTTTTTGGGGTTTGGCTCCAATTAGTTGGGTACAAATGTACATTTAAAGTAGTCAGGCAATGGGCATAAAATCTAAATGTACTACATAGGTTACATATGACTTCATTACATGTTTGATACATGTAAATAAAATAAATATTTGTAGGTTAATATTGTTATATCATGAACATCCTTTGAATACAATGAAAATGTATTATTAATTGTGAGTGAGTAATCAAAGTAAATGGTCGAAACAATATGAATATGTTAATGTTTCAAATGAAAAAAAACTAATTTGAGTGCACAGGTTGATGAATTCAGAAAAAGAAAACGTGACCCCTTTAAATCACAGCTGCTTTGAGGAGAAAATGAGGCTGCAAATATACTAATTTTGGGCTACAATTATAACAAGGTAATGTGGAGATGTGGTTTGGGACTACTGTATGGACATGATATAACTTGCTGTATGATCAAATATAAAAGAAGTCATTGCTTTAATGGAAACAAGAAAGTTTTCCTGCTCTGTGTAGGAACAGCAGAGGTAAAACCAAACTGCTGGGCAGACTGAACCAGAATCCAGAAAGCATTGAACTACACTTGTCATTGTAGTTCATCAGATTTGAGGATTTTATACCAAGAGCAAAAAGGAGCCCTACAAACCACAACCACAACACTCCCATTATGGCAGTGATGGTGTGGAAAGCCCTCTGCTTTGATTGATCAACCCGCTGCCTGTCCCCGCCCACTTCCCCCGGCCCTGGACGAATCAGAACACGGAGAACTGAAAAGCTGCAGAAAGATACCACGACTGAAGCAAAGACTGTCATACATAACATTGGGATAAAGGGAAGATCATTGCCACCTAAAGCACCACTCCATACGAAGCACAGCAACCAAGCACACACAATGCTGATATTTCGTATCTTGACTCCACCCGACTGTCTCAGCCCCATGTAGGTGACGGGGTGAACAACAGCCAGGTAGCGCTCCACACAGGTCAGCATGTGAAAACAAATCTCTCCAGGGAAAACCATAGAATACAAATAATTCCCTACCCACACCACCTCTGAGAGACCAGTGTAAACACCACAAAAGAAGGCCGTGCTTCCAAATGTAAAGATCAGCCCAAGGGCAGCCATGTTGTAGGTGAAGATGTCAGAGTGGCTCGTCGTTGCAAAGGAGCGCTGCCGCCGCCATCGTTGGTATCCCAGGTAGAGGACGAGGGTGGAGAGAGGGATGATGAGGATGTTCTTAGTGATGTTGTAGGCTATGGTGATGAGAAATCCAGCTCTGGAGGTCAGGCAGGTGTGAAATTGGAAGAAAGAGGAGTTGACTGACATATCGATTTGTGTGGATTTGCTTTTAAGAAAAAAAGGAAGACAAGAGGGACAGAAATAAAATAACATTTCAAAGATGATTAAACTTATTCTAAACCACAACATTGTTTTTGCAGCCAAGGCACATTTTGTCACTAGTAACAGTAGATATAGTTTTCCAACATTGCAGATTTTGTATTGTATGAAGATGTTTTCGGCTTTTTGAAAGTACGAAAGTGAGTACAGAGTAGAGTTTTAAGCAAGAAAATTTAGGGAAATCAATCCCAATAATAAAAATTGCAACAATTAATCGAAATAATTAGATCCTTACTTAATATGTTACTGTTTTGAGTCACTATGTGGCTTACTATGTCATCCTTTTGACTTAAAAATGGATTCATCAAGTGTATTTTGGCTTTTATCATCAATAACTTTTCACCACTTTCATGTTCTTTCGTGGCAGACATGGGCTTACATAAAATGTTCATTATGTTAAAGAAAAACAATTACTTCTCATTAAAAAGTCCCTTCATAAGATGAGAGTTGTTAAAAAAAGGCACTTGATATTTATTTTACCAATTGAAATTTATCTTTAAGTAATTGGCAAACAGTATAGTTAATATTTTATTCGGATAATTTCAAAAGTAAAGAAACAAAAAAAAAAGGACATGAAGTTAATGTACTGCTCTCTTGGTTATCCCTAATTTGAGTCGATGACAGTTCAAATTTTAAATGGTATATCCAATGAAAAGCAATACAATTTTAGCTGCAAACTCTAATTTAATTAAAGGACACCCACCTTGTCAGCTGTGCTTGTTTCTGATCTTTCTCATGCACATCCAAACTCACCGACTGCTCTTCACTCGTTCTGTTTCATAGATATATTAATGCTTCTCGGTCTAAAGTAACTTAATGGCACCCAGGACTGTGGGATTTTTGCATGTTAAACAAATGATGGATTCAGTGTCATTGTATAATCTCAATCGTGGCAGGCAAATTTTCTTTTCACATCATTCTTCCACAGGGAGGATAGTTCAGGAGCACAGAGTTTGCAATGGAATGATTTGATCAGATTTGTGTGTTTTTCAGTGTTAATATCTGTCATAATGCCATGTTTAGATCTAAACATAATCATATGAATCACTTGTGGTGTTAAGACATTTCCTATCATTAACTTTCAGTCAGAGATGGGAAGTTACAAAGTACAAATTCTTCATTACTGTACTTAAGTAGATTTTTCTGATATTTTTACTTTATTGTTCATATTATGATTATATTCTTTTTAACCAGCTGAGATTGTGCGTGTGTGAGTCCTTGACAACTGTAAGTTGTATAACCTATGGTGTCAGTTTATTTAAGCCTGTTGTTTAATTGGTCTATAGTTCTGGCACATTTAAAGTAAGTCAGCTAGTTATGTGGTTTGTGTTCTTCACCTGTTAGCTAGTGATGTTGTTGTTTGTGTTCTTCACTTGTTAGTTAGTGATGTTTGTGTTCTTCACCTGTAAGATAGTGATGTTGTTGTTTGTGTTCTTCACTTGTTAGTTAGTGATGTTTGTGTTCTTCACCTGTGTTACGACCCGAAGTAGCAAAGTAGCCTAGGGCGGGGGTCGTAGACAGCTTATAATAATAAAACCCCGGGACGAAAAGCAATCGGATAAATACGGCAGATTTATTTGTGTCCACACCACAACAGGCAACCACAGGCTATACATATGACGGCGACGGGCACATGGGTAGCACGGCCTGGCTCTGAACAGCTCCCACACAGCCGCCTCTCCTCTCCTCGGAAGACCGTCTGAGCAGTTCACACAGCCGCTCCTTCTCTCCCTTCGGGCACCAATCAGCTGACCCGCCTCAGCTGCGCGACCCTCAGCAGCACACACCTGCAGAGAATCACACACACACCTACAGAGTATCACACACAACACGGCACGTGACACCCCCTCCCATAAGAGAGAAACCCCCCCCTCTTCACACCCCTGGAGCATCATCACAAAATACACCCTAATCCGTTAAAACACACTTAAGACCCCCAAAACCCAGTCTCACCCACGGGACAGTGCGTCAGCGACAATGTTATCTGCACCCTTCTTGTGTTTGATGCAGATGTTGTAACCCTGGGCCATAAGTGCCCAGCGCATTAGACGCTGATTGCTGTTATACATCTGGGCCAGAAAGACAAGGGGGTTATGGTCAGTGTAAACAGTGACAGCAAACGGACTGCATCCTACATAAACATTAAAGTGCTGTAGGGCAAGGAGCATCGCCAGGGTCTCCTTCTCAATGGTTGAGTAGTTCAACTGATGACGCTTGAACTTGGTGGAAAAGAAACAGACAGGATGACACACGTCCCCATCACCTTCCTGCAACAGCACAGCACCAGCTCCCGTGGCACTGGCATCCACCTCAAGCTGAAAAGGTCGAACCAGGTCAGGAGCAGCCAGCACTGGAGCGCTACAGAGGAGAGACTTAGCAGAGTTAAAAGCATGGCTGCACTCATCATTCCACACGAAAGGAACCACAGGACTACACAACCTGGTCAGAGGAGCAACCACTACCGAAAAGTTCTTACAGAAACAGCGATAGTAACCCGTCATCCCAAGGAACCGCCTTAGTTCACGTCTAGTGCTGGGCACTGGTAGAGAGATAACCGCGGCTACCTTAGCATCCACAGGCCGAACCTGACCCTGGCCAACCTGCTTACCAAGGTAAGTGACAGTGGCCTTACCGAACTCACACTTAGCCAAGTTAAGAGTAAGGGAGGCGTCCGCCAACCGTTGGCAAACAGTTTCCAGACTGGACATGTGACTACCCCACTCACTGGAGTAGACCACCACGTCATCCAGATACACACTGCAGTTAGGTACATCCCCTAACACATGTTGCATAAGGCGCTGAAAAGTGGCAGGGGCGTTTTTCATGCCAAACGGCATCACCGTATACTGCATAAAAGCATCAGGAGTGACAAAAGCCGAGATCTCAGAGGCCCGCCGTGTCAAAGGAACCTGCCAGTATCCTTTGAGAAGATCAAGCTTTGTTATACACACAGCTGGCCCAACCCTGTCTACACAATCATCCATAAGGGGCAAAGGAAAAGAATCCGATACAGTAACAGCGTTCACTTTACGAAAATCTGTACAGAAGCGAGGACTGCCATCGGGTTTAGGCGCCAACAAGCAGGGAGAACTCCATGGACTACAGCTAGGCTTGGCAAGACCATTCTCTACCAAGTAGCTAACCTCTTTCCTCATGGCCTCCCTTTTAGCAAGCGGACAGCGTTATGCATGCTGTTTAATGGGGGCAGCATTACCCACATTAATGTCATGCTCCAGCACACCTGTACGTGAGGGTACATCCTGTAATATACTAGTATACCTGCCGAGCAGGCCAATCACATCCTGTTTATGAGGTATGGGGAGATAGGACAGCTGCTGGTCAAGATTGGACAAGAACTCCGAGTTGGCTAGCCTACCACACAGATGGCTTTCACAGGGGGTCATCAGGTCTGCCTCCAGTCCCGGTTGAGAACTACCAACAAAAGATGAAACCCCTACCACAGCCACATTTTGGGTCGTCTCTGGCCCTGACAGGTCAGCCCCTCTGTGGTGAAAAGATTTCAGCATGTTAATATGGCATAAGCGGGTCTTCCGTCTACGCTCAGGCGTACGGATAACATAGTCGGTAGAGGAGACTTTAGCTTCCACCACATACGGACCTGAAAACCGGGCAGCAAGGGCAGAGCCTGTGGTAGGCAGCAAGACCAACACCTGGTCCCCGGCAGCAAACTGTCGCTCGACCGCCTTCTTATCGAAACGTCTCTTCATGTTACCCTGAAATGACAAAAGTGACTCCTTGGCCAAACGTGTAGCATGATGCAGACGTTCTCTACAGCAAGATACAAAATCCAGCACATTCTTTCCACCAGAGCTATCACCCACTAATTTCTCCTTTAATACTTTCAATGGGCCACGCACATTGTGACCGAACACCAGCTCTGCAGGACTAAACCCTAGCGATTCCTGCTTTGCATCACGCACAGCAAAGAGAACAAAAGGCACACCCTCGTCCCAGTCATTCCCAGTCTCATAACAGTACTTACTCAGCATGGATTTAAAAGTCTGGTGCCAGCGCTCAAGCGCACCCTGCGACTCAGGATGATAAGCACTGGACACTGAGTGGGAAATACCGAGGGAATGGAGGGTCTCCTTAAAGATTCTGGACAAGAAATTTGTCCCCTGATCTGATTGTATGGTCTTTGGTAAACCATAAGTCGTAAAAAACTTAAGCAAGGCGGTAGTGACTGCTTTAGCGGTTATCTTGCGCAAAGGAATGGCCTCAGGGAAACGGGTAGTGACACACATCATGGTGAACAAAAATTGATTCCCGGACTTAGCTTTTGGCAATGGGCCTACGCAGTCGACTAAAACATGCTCAAAAGGTTCACCAACAGCCGGAATAGGCCGCAGCGGCGCGGGGGGCACAGGCTGATTAGGCTTTCCTACCATCTGGCAAGTACCACAGGTTTTACAAAAGCGAACTACGTCTTCCTTCATTCCTGGCCAAAAGAACTGCCTAAGAACACGATCATAGGTTTTGCTGATGCCCAAGTGACCTGACCATAGGTGCTCGTGAGCCAGTGCTAAAACATGCTGTCGACAGTCAACAGGGATTACTACCTGAAAAACCACCCCCCAGTCCTCCTCAGAATCTGTCGACACCCACCCTTTCCGTGAGGTCCACCTCCGCATCAACACCCCATTTTCCACAAAAAAAGGCAGTTGACCACTACACTTAGTCATATTGACCACTGATTTCCAACACTTATCCAGCGAGGGATCATTTTTCTGAGCTGTAACAAGAGCCTCCCGAGTAAGCGGTAAAGATGCAGTGGCGTCATCCTTTTCACCAGGCTCACCTGAAGTACTGCCAAACGAACCACTAGAGGTCATACCTTCCCCAGAAAATACAGAAGCAAACAGGGAGTCAGACAAGCTGACCTCCTGAGTCTGCTTATGAGCCTGCGCTCTAGTAGTAACACTAGCTACAAACACATGAGGATGTTCCCGAACTAGCTCATCGTGTTCTGACTCAGGTAGTGGAGTGCACACCACCTCAGGAACAGGATAAACTTTCCCCCCTGCAATATCATTCCCCATGATAAAGTCAACACCTTCTATAGGGAATCCTGACCGAGCGCCTACTGTAAAAAACCCTGTCACTAGGTCAGACTGTACATGAACCTGATATAGCGGTGCCCGCACAAACCCCATCTCAATGCCCCTCACAACTGCACACGCGCTTAAGCTGGGTCCCAGCGGCAGAACATCAGACAGGATCAGTGACTGTGAACAAGCAGTGTCCCGCAATATTTTCACCGGATGCTGATCCTCAGGTTTTCCTGAAAGAGACACAAATCCGTTAAAGATAAATGGTTTAAAACAGTCATCAGGCATCACAGGAGCCACGGATTCCAAGGATTGGACTCTGGGAGAAGATTTAATCAATCCCACACCCTTCGGCTGTTTTTGATATGACCCCTGCTGCTTCCGCTTCCAAGCGTCGCAGTTAGCAACCAGATGACCGGACCTGCGACAAAAGAAGCATAGTTTGACAGACCTTGGACGTAAAGGAACGCTGTCATAAGGCACTGGAAGATCTGCACCATGGATAACTTCACGCTGGAAAGTATCACGTTTGCTAGAAACAACCTTATGAGTAAGTGTAAACTCATCAGCTAGAGTGGCAGCTTGTTGCAGGGTGGACACTTTCTGCTCATTTAAATACACGGTAGTGCGCTCCGGTAGGCAGTTCTTAAACTCTTCTAACAACATCAGCTCCCGCAACGCAGACAGATCGGCGACCTTACACGCCGCACACCACCTGTCAAAAAGAATCCCTTTCTCTCTAGCAAAGTCAACATATGACTGGCTCTGGCTTCTCCTAAGACTGCGGAAACGCTGTCTATAGGCCTCAGGCACCAGCTCATATGCTTGCAGGATAGTACTCTTTACCTTTTCATAAGCCAGCCCGTCCTCCACAGACAAAGAGGAACAGGCCTCTTGAGCTTTACCCACTAACTTACACTGCAATAAGATAGCCCACACATCTTTAGGCCACTGTAAGGCAGCAGCAATACGCTCAAACGCACCAAAGTACGCTTCCACCTCGGACTCACGGAAAACAGGCACCAGCGAAATGTGCTTACTCACGTCAAAACTGACAGAACTGCGAGAATGCGCGCCAGCAGTGGATGTGTTACGGGAAACCCCCACCCCAGCATGTATCTCCATCTGACGCATCCTCAAAGCAGTCTCCGCTTCCAATTCCAATTTCTTCAACTCTAGCTCTCTGCGGAGCTGAAAATCCCTCTCTTTCTCCTCCCTCTCTACCTGAAGACGCATTAATCGCACCCTCAACCTGGCATCCAGCTTAGAACCCGGAGACGATTCCACCGACATGGGATCGAATTTTGGTAAAGTAACAGGCGGTTGTCCGCCCCCCTCATGTTCATTAACAGGAGTAACGGGCAGATCCGTCGCATCAGGTGCATTCACCTGCAGGCCAGAGACGCACACAGGTGTAGACACGGAGAAAACCCCCTGACTAACAAGACCGTCAAACACAAACGCTTTCAGCTCAGCCTTACAGAGGGAAACGGACACAGACATACCATAATGTACAGCAATCACATGCAAATCCTTTTTTGTACACTTGTCAAATGCACCTAAAGTAGGGTCCGCCACAAACTCATCAAATTGAAAAGCGGCCATCACCCACAACTAGTACAATCACGCCGAACACGGTAAGAGTAATGTTTGATATCAATGATATGCCCACACAACAAGCCTCCAACTTTGCACACACGGAAACAATCTTCCCCAGAACCTGCCTATCCAATACTAAACCCTGAATATCTTCTGAGGCCGTGCTAGGCTCGAGGCGACTTACAGGCAACACATCAGCGGCCGAAACCCTGAAACGCCAGCCCCCTTTGGAGAATGCAGTCCCCGCCTAGGATTGACCCCGAAAACAAAAAAGGCAAAACAATAAACCAGTGTCCGAAGGAAAGGCCGATGAGGCCCAGCTGGACACCACCCTATCTAGACTGAGGAAGCAGCTTCACAATCACACACCAGCAAAGCCACGGAGACAGCACACAGGGCTACATAAACATCAAACAGAACAACTTACCGCATCAGACAGTGATAACAGGCCCAAAAGGATCCCGGGCGAGCCCCCATATCTGTTACGACCCGAAGTAGCAAAGTAGCCTAGGGCGGGGGTCGTAGACAGCTTATAATAATAAAACCCCGGGACGAAAAGCAATCGGATAAATACGGCAGATTTATTTGTGTCCACACCACAACAGGCAACCACAGGCTATACATATGACGGCGACGGGCACATGGGTAGCACGGCCTGGCTCTGAACAGCTCCCACACAGCCGCCTCTCCTCTCCTCGGAAGACCGTCTGAGCAGTTCACACAGCCGCTCCTTCTCTCCCTTCGGGCACCAATCAGCTGACCCGCCTCAGCTGCGCGACCCTCAGCAGCACACACCTGCAGAGAATCACACACACACCTACAGAGTATCACACACAACACGGCACGTGACAACCTGTAAGATAGTGATGTTTGTGTTCTTCACCTGTTAGCTAGTGATGTTGTTGTTTGTGTTCTTCACCTGTAAGATAGAGATGTTTGTGTTCTTCATGTGTTAGCTAGTGATGTTTGTGTTCTTCACCTGTTAGCTAGTGATGTTGTTTGTGTTCTTCACCTGTTAGTTAGTGATGTTTGTGTTCTTCACCTGTAAGATAGTGATGTTTGTGTTCTTCATGTGTTAGCTAGTGATTCTGTTTGTGTTCTTCACTTGTGGGCTAGTGATGTTGTTGTTTGTGTTCTTCACCTGTAAGATAGTGATGTTTGTATTCTTCACCTGTTAGCTAGTGATTCTGTTTGTGTTCTTCACCTGTTAGCTAATGATTCTGTTTGTGTTCTTCACCTGTTAGCTAATGATACTGTTTGTGTTCTTCACCTATTAGCTAGTGATTTTGATGTTTGTGTTCTTCACCTAATAAATAGATTACATTTTGCATCAATAAAGAGAAGTTGTCTCCGTCCCTGTTTTAACAGACACCCCTGGGGCGAAGTTTGAAACCAGAATCAGCTTTAAATACATCTAGTCCTCACTAACAAGTTTACAATCATTTCAATGGAGTTACCGTTATTGTTGTTCAGGTCATCAATGCCATATTCAATTTAATTGGATGGGACTATACTGTACGTTGCACTTGACGCACCACTGAGAGGACTTGACAGATTCTCCATTTTGCATTCATTCACGGCAAATCATTGTGGCTTGATGAAGCTAACGATATTAAATAGTATTATGGACGGCAACATGATTGAAAATGAAGAAAACAGAGATCCCTGACATTCGGCATACAAGCAGCAAGAAATTGCCCATTATCCTCGGTCTTATCTGAGAGAGATGGTTGAGATAGTAGGCGTCAAGAATGACTCCCGGCAAATGTGCTTGGGAACTTCTTCATTAATGTCTGTTTAGTAATTGATATTTTATTTCCAAAAGCCATATTTGATGACACACACATACATGTAGATTCCTTTAAACGTTAAGGGGAAGATTAAAAAAGAGAAACTGGATTTGTGAATTCTCTCAGACACCCAACTGAATTCAAATGTTGCTGCTCAGTCAGAATCTTATTAACCTGAAATCCCAGTCTGTGTCTGTAGTCTCCATTTACAAGACTACTTTTACTTTTATACTTTAAGTACATTTCCAAGCTTGTAATTTGTTACTTTTACTTGAGTAAAAAAGTTAAATCAGCACTTCTACTTTTACCAGAGTATTTTTTAACTCAAGTATCTGTACTTCTACTTAAGTACGGGAAGGGAGTACTTTTGCCATTTCTGCTTTCAGTCCATCATGTTTGACAGGGTTCAAATGACCTGCAGACTTAGACAGGTGTTTATTCAAATTCAGTGTCATGTTGACTGGAAGTCACTGTGTGTACAGACCATGAACACAAATGATCATTTTCTAATAAAGCTCTTATTGTAATTAGAGTAAGTGTGACCATGGCAAAGTTTGATTTAAACATCACATTTCCCCTCTCTGTTAATTAAATGAGGAACTGCAGTCCTAACTGTAGCTACAGTTGGGGCAAAAATACACTGCAACCTCAGTCAAGGGTCGACGTGTCCATTACTTACTAATAAATGATGTTTGTATATCTTTTTGCACTGCGACAACAGATGTCTAAGAATAAGTTTTATTCGCAATTTGCAATGCAGTCTAATGTAAAAAAAAAAAAAATCATTAGTGAGAAGTCACAGTCTCCATGTTCCAAGAAAATCAAATCATTCAATAATTGAGATAATTTGCGGTTGAGATTTTAATTGACAAATTACAGACATGTTACATTTGCATGTCAACATCACAGACAACCGTCAAACTACTAGAGATGTGCGAATAGGGCTACAGATAGATATAAATATCTTAAAACATGAAATTACATTAGCATATTTTTAGCTTTGAATTCATGATTCCGTTGCCGTTACTGCCGAGCCCTGCATCACTAGCAACTAACGTAACTTTAAGTGTTGCTTATGTCAGGATCCTAAACATATTCAGAAGGCACTCGGTCAAGATCCAAACATTGGCAAAACAGATCATCTTCAAAAACCAAACCACAACCAATGGCGTCCATTTAGAAATATTTTATTTTGAGGATTGTTTAAAGCAATAGTCCACGACAAGGAACAAACACTTAAATGTGTCAATAGAAATTCACAATTTGTTATCTTGAATTGGCTCATGTGAGCTGTTAAAGGAGTAAATTTGCATTCACAAATTATTCATTTGCAGCTGATTCAGAACACTGCTGCTCGAGTCCTCACACTCGTATTGTCAAATTTGCTGTTTGTCACTTACTAAATCCTGGTTAAATTTCAATTTTCTTTTTGGGGGTTATGGCTCTATTAGTTAGGTACAAATACACAGTTAAAGTAATAATAATAATAATAATAATACATTTTATTTAAAGACGCCTTTCATGGCACTCAAGGACGCCGCACAGGGAATTCATAAATTAAGAACAGCAAAACAAATACTATACAACAGCAAAACAAATACTATACAACAGAAAAACAAATACTTGTTTTTTAAACGTAGTCATGCAATGGGCATATACTCTAAATGTACCATATAGGTTATAGATGACTTCATTACGGTATCGATACATCTAATTATGTTAATATTGTTATATCATGAACATCCTGTGAATACAATGAAAATGTATGATTTTTTAGTGATTAATTAAAGTCAGTGGTTTAAACAATATGAATGTATTATTGTTTCAACTAAAAAAAATCTAATTTGTCTGAACAAGTTGATGAATTAAGAAAAGAAAATGTGACTCCTTTAAATAGCAGCTACTGTGAGAAGAAAAAGATGCTGCACATGAACTAATTTTGGAATACAATTATAACAGGATAACGTGGAGATATAGTTTGGGACTACTGTATGGACGTGATATAATTTGCTCTATTATTAAATGTAAATGAAATTATTGCTTTAATGGCAAAAACTGAGTTTTCCTGCTCTGTGTAGGAACAGCAGAGGTAAAACCAAACTGCTGGGCAGACTGAACCACAATCCAGAAAACACTGACAAACACATGTCCTTGTAGTTTAGCAGATTTGAGGATTTCAGCGCAAGACCAACAAGGAGTCCTGCAAACCACACCCACAACACTCCCATTATGGCAGTGATGGTGTGGAAAGCCCTCTGCTTTGATTGATCAACCCGCTCCCTGTCCCCGCCCACTTCCCCCGGCCCTGGACGAATCAGAACACGGAGAACTGAAAGGCTGCAGAAAGATACGACGACTGAAGCAAAGACTGTCATACATAAAATTGAGATATAGGGAAAAGGAATGCCACCTGTAACACCACTCCATACAAAGCACAGCAACCAAGCACATACAATGCTGATATTTCGTATCTTGACTCCACCCGACTGTCTCAGCCCCATGTAGGTGACGGGGTGAACAACAGCCAGGTAGCGCTCCACACAGGTCAGCATGTGAAAACAAATCTCTCCAGGGAAAACCATAGAATACAGATAATTCCCTACCCACACCAACGCTGAGAGACCAGTGTAAAAACCACAAAAGAAGGCTGTGCTTCCAAAAGTAAAGGCTAGCCCAAGGGCAGCCATGTTGTAGGTGAAGATGTCAGAGTGGCTCGTCGTTGCAAAGGAGCGCTGCCGCCGCCATCGTTGGTATCCCAGGTAGAGGACGAGGGTGGAGAGAGGGAGGAGGAAGAAGGTCTTAGTGATGTTGTAGGCTAAGGAGATGAGAAATGAAGCTCTGGAGTTTAGGCAGGTGTCAACTTGGAAGGAAGAGGAGTTGACTGACATATCGGTTTGTGTGGGTTTACTTTAATGAAAAAAGGAAAACAAGAGGGACAGAAATAAAATAACTGAGAACATTTCAAAGATGATTTAACTGATTCAAAAGTACAACACATTGTTTTTGCAACCATTGCACATGTTGTGCATAGTAACAGTAGATTATTTATTGCATGAAGATGTTTTAGTAGTTGTAAAAGTATAAAAGTGTATTGATGCCACCAAATCCTACAAAATATTTGCACGTTTTTCTTTACGTGAGAAAACTGAAATGCAAGTAAATGGAATATCTTGAAGTTGTATAACATACAGACTTTTATAATAGCAAGACATGTTTTCTTGATTTAAGTAGATACATTGATTTTGTGTTGTGCTATGACAGAAAGTTACATAGAACAAGAAAGGTGTTTGGATTTGAATAATGGGAAATAATGACAAATTTTCAAGCAAGAAAATTTACGGAAATCAATCCCAATAATAAAAATTGCAACACTTAGTTGAAATAATGAGATCCTTACTTAAGATGTCATTGTCTTGAGTCACTATGTGGCTTATGTCATCATTTTGACTTCAGTCCCATTTTGGAGTTCATTCTGACTTAAAATTTGATTCATCAAGTGTATTTTTGCTTTCATCATTAATAACTTTTCACCACTTTCATGTTCTTTCCTGGCAGATATGGGCTTACATAAAATGTAAGCCCAAAATGTACATAAAATTACTCTCATTAAACGTTCCTTCTCAAGATGGGTTATTAAAAAAGGCACTTGACATTTTTATTAACAACTGAAAATTATTTTTTCAGTAATTGGCAAACAGTATAGTTAATAATTTGTTTGGATAACTTCAAAAGTAAGGAAACAAAAAAAGGACATGAAGTTATTGTACTGCTCTCTTGGTTATCCCTTATTTGATTCAATGACAGTTAAAAATTTTAATGGTATATCCAAGGAAAAGCAATAAAATATTAACAGTAAACTCTAATGTAATTAAAGGACACCCACCTCGTCAGCTGTGCTTGTTTCTGATCTTTCTTCTGCGTATTCAAACTCACCGACTGCTCTTCACTCGTTCTGATCCAAAGATATATTAATGCTTCTCTGTCTAAAGTAACTTAATGGCACCCAGGACTGTGGGATTTTTGCATGTTAAACAAATGATGGATTTCCTGTCACTGTATAATCTCAATCATGGCAGGCAAATTTTCTTTTCACATTATTCTTCCACAGGGAGGATATTTCAGGAGCACAGAGTTTCAAATCTGTCATAATGCCATGTTAAGAGCCAAGCAATCATTTGAATCAGTCGTGTTGTCAAGATGTTTCCTATCATTAACTTTCAGTCCATCATGTTTGACAGGGTTCAAATAACCTGTGAACTTAGACAGGTGTTTATTCAAATTCAGTGTCATGCTGACTGGAAGTCACTATGTGGACAGACAGCAGTTCGGTGGAAATGTTTAGTCAGGTACTTCATAATGACTGTGAAGACAAATAATCATTGTCTAATAAAGCTCTTATTGTAATTAGAGTAAGTGTGACCAAGTCCAGGGCTGTGTCTCAAATCGCGCACTTCTGTACTAAATACTAACTATTTGAGTACATAGTGCGTTCACATTGTCGAAGTGCGGTCAAATGCAGTGCACTTAAAATACCCGGATGGTGTACTCAAACCGGTCACAAAGTTAAGTGTAGATCGATGGACACTTTCCACACTCAACGGTTGCCATCTTGGCTACGTAGCGGAAGGGGCGGAGCTAACAACCGTTGAAAAACTTTAGATAGCGGTGGCCGAAGACGCGATAGCGAGACCGACGGAGCCATACAAAGTTGAACGTGAGTCTTATTACTATACATATAAGCCACTTGTAAATATATATTTGGTTAATTTTACAGTCGATAATAGTTTTTGTACCACGAATTATAACGTTTATTAGTACCGTAATTTGACGTGCTAGCAAGCCAACCTTAGCTAGCTAACAGCGGCAGTTTAATCATGTTGGCAAATAAGTTATAAGCTAACGTTACATGTGTTGTAGTATATTATTGTTTGTGTTAAACTTTCGTCCCATTGTAGACGATTTTAGTGTTAGATGTGTAATCTTAACAAGTTGTACATAATCCGATGTGAGCGTTAGCTCAGCAAAACAGCGATCAGCTGATTGTCTGCCGGGAACTTTAACAGTAGCGTACCGCCAATGTTAAAACGTATCCGCTGTTACTGCCTCCACCTGATGTATATCCTGTACAACCCGTCTCTTCAGGGACAAACGAGGAATAGAGGGCCATCAGACCGTAGAAGGATCCCCTGGAGAGCCTGAAGTCCCCCCTCATGTCCCTGTCCCCATCTGACTAACGCTAGCTACGGCCTGGGGGGGGAGCCTGCAGAACTACAAGCACATTTTTAAAATAAAATTATATTAAAAGTATTTAACTTTGTTATCTTTTGTATTACACGTTGCATGACTGTAGCAAACATATAATGAATATAAAGGAATGGGTCTATTTAAATGTCAGGTCTGTTCCCTCTGCTTTCACTATTGTATTGTCACTGTATGAAGACCATTTAGAACAAAAATACAACTTAAATAAAAGATGTAATGATGTTTTGTCTATTAGGTAAGTTGTAAGGGGTAATGCTTCATAACAACAGTCTTATCTATGGGCAACAATGTCCTCATGAAACCGTTGAGCGTTAAAATTAACAGTAACGTAATGAATGAATATTTACTTTACTTATTTTTAGAGCAGAAACATAAGTATATACATAAAAGAGTGGACTGCAAAGAATGGGTATAATTAATGAATTAAGAGTGCAGTAACAAGAACGAATATTACGATACAGTTGTGTGTACTGTTTTCAGCTAATGGGGGGGGTGACATGACGGCGGTGTCGCAATCGTCATCCTGGCGTGACACGGAGCAAATATATCACATTTATTTTTGTTAAAATATCAAAAACAAAGCAGGAATAATTTTTCGCGAAACACAATAGCAGACTGGAATGCTCTCCTGTGGTGAAATTCCCAATTGTACAGAAGAAGAAGGGATGAAATGTGATCGTCATTTCCGGTAAGTGCACATGGAAGTGCGCGATTTGAGACAACACTCCTCTGTCAAAATTTACGCACTATGCAAGACAGTACGTAGTGCACGAAGTGTACTTCTGTAAGTGCACTAAGGGAAGTGCGTGATTTGAGACACAGCCCAGGTGTTATTTAACCATCACATTTCCCCACTATTTTAGTTAAATGAGTCACTGCAGTGCTAACTGTACCTACAGTTGTGGCCAAAATACACTGCAACCTCAGTAAAGGGTTTGAGCGTCTACTACTTTCTAAAATATCATATTAGTATATCTTTCTGTGTGCTGATTGCGAGTTATTTTAGCTAATTTCACAGCCAGGATAGATGTCAAAGAACAAGCTTAATTTGCACTTTGCAATGCAGTCTAACTTAGAAAAAAACATGTTACCTGATAAATTTTAACAGATTATCCAAAGAGCCTCAGTCCAAGAAAAGGTTTTCTAAAAACAAGCATAACACTTTAACAAATTACACAATTTCTAACATAGCCAGTAGATTTCAGCCGCTCCTGAGACACGCTAGGTTGCGGCTTAAGAAATTCCGAGCCACCGGAACGCAAAGCACAGGTTTGCCTGGTGGAATATATTAACCTAAACCAAATGGATGAATTACTCTTTATACAACCTTATTTGGTCCCAAAGCAAATTAACATGAAACCTTTAAAGCCACAATTTCATATCTGACGCAGAAATGTTTTGGCAGAGAAACTCTGAGTTGAACTCCCCCGACCCCCACCTCCCAAATCTTAGGACTGCACTAAAAGATCACGTAGACTGATGAATGACACACTCATCCCAGCCCCCGTTTTCTCATTTCTTTTTACATAGTACCCTTTATATATGTATTTTATTGATGATGTAATGTATGAGGTTGAATATGCTGCTCTTTGTGTCATTTAATTGCCCCCAAGGGATTTGAGTTGAATTAAATTGAATTAAATGTTTTTTGTAACATACAAGAATCAATGTGAATAAATAATTGATTTTGAGTTTGCAAGGGCTATTGACAAGGACTCTACATTAAAATGCAATGGATTTGTTGTCTAATAGATGTCTCACAATTGGTGGTGCGACGGGCCCTGCCATGGCCGTACTTTCTCTTGATCCGGCAAGCATTAACTGATGTGTGCCGGGTCCAGACTGCACGCCTAGTGGCCCTCATGACTCTGTCCAGGACAAGCCCGGGCCCTGTGTATTCAATTCTTCCTCAGTTCATGTTATGATAGGTAATAGAAAAAGAAAAAGCACTTAACAGCAAACTTAGCAAATTTAGCATTCATTCCTTGTCAACTACAGCCTGTCCCAAAAAAATGAAAACCTTACTAATCGTCAGGTCAAATCATTTTTAATCAATGATTTTATTATTAACCATAATCTAGGTTTTATGTTTTTTAACTGAAACCTGGTTAGAGCATAATGACAGCGCTGCTGTTCTCATCGAGTCAGCTCCCCCTAACTTCAGTTTTACGAGCGAGAATAGAGTGAATAAGAAAGGAGGTGGAGTCGCCATTTTGTTTGATGACTCATTCCACTGTACGCAAATATGTTATGGAAATTTTGTTTCTTTTCAATATGCGGCTCTTCAGTTAAGGTCCTCTCCTCAGGTTATACTTCTTAATATCTACAGGCCACCTAAATATTGTGCAACCTTCATTGCTGACTTCACTGAACTGCTGTCTATTATCTGCATTAACTCTGATTGTGTAATCATTGCGGGTGATTTTAACATTCATGTTGACAGCCCCCAGGTCAGGGGGACCAAAGAACTGTGTTGTGTTTTTGAGAACTATGGACTGACCCAGCATGTGACAGAGCCCACGCACAATGAGGGGCACACTCTGGACTTGACTGTCTCCAAGGGTCTCGGGTCCTCACTAAGACCAAGAAAGTGTATCCCATCACTCCAGTTCTGAAGTCTTCACACTGGCTTCCTGTGTCTCAAAGAATTGATTTCAAAGTACTTTTGCTAGTTTATGAATCACTAAACGGTCTACGGCCAAAATACATTTCTGATCTTCTACTACACTATGACCCCCCCAGACCTCTCTGGTGGTCTGGGACAGGTCTGCTTTCTGTCCCCAGAGTCAGAACTAAACAGGGTGAAGCAGCTTTCAGTTTCTATGCTCCTCATATCTGGAATAAACTCCCAGAAACCTGTAGATCCGCTGCTACTCTCAGTTCTTTTAAATCAAGGCTGAAGACCTTTTTCTTTTTGATGTTGCCTTTCTTTAAATGGTTGTTCATTTCTTTAATTTCTTATACTGCATTGTAACTTTTAGTCTTGTGTTTTTTTTAACTGTTTTGTTGTTATGTAAAGCACTTTGAATTGCCCTGTTGTTGAAATGTGCTATACAAAATAAAGCTGCCTTGCCTTGCCTCAAAGTGCTATTTACCAACCAAAATGTTTAAGTTTCAGCTTGTTTGCCCATTAAATTGTTTAAACAGGTCACTACCATACTACTGATAACGATGGCTGGGGTCATGGTGGGGTTATGCAATTGTCTGTGATGAAGTTCACTGTGAAAGCAAACAAAGGAGATGTCCTCTGTGAACACAGTGTGGATGACACTGCTTTATTCTAATGAACACCTGTCTGTGTTTGCAGGTCATTTGAATCCTGTCAAACGTGATGTTCTGACACATAGCTCTTGATATGGAAATGTAAAAGTCAATATCAGTCATAAAGAACCACTAAAAAAACAACAGTCAGTGCGCTGGAGACACGGGATGAGGACAGACAGATGAGGACAATCAGATTCACTACTGACAAGGTGGGTGTTCATTAACAGGTTTTCATTTAATATTGCCATACACCATACAAATATTCACGTTGGTCTCTTCTTTGCCCTCCACTGTCTCTGGCTAAAAAGTACTATTCATAACCAACTTCAACCAATGTTTTGTCAATTTTACGGTAAATTTTTTTATCGTCTTTCATTCTCCAAAGGTGTGTGGAAGTAATACTTAACTGCTAGTTATCTTGTATTAAAAGGAGACATACATGATTATTGTCTCGAAGGAAAATCCATTTTTTTTCAACCTGTTATTATAAACATTACACACACACACACACACACACACACACACACAGGTAAATACACACACATGCAGCCGAATATGGAAACTGTCTCAGCGTATTTCAGAGACTTTCAAAACGGCAAATTATTTGCTTAACCCTTGTGTCGTCTTCCCGTCAACCATGGCCCTTTTTCTTACAACACCATCATCTTTTTCCGACATTTTTGTCACTTTTTTTAATGTTGTGGGTGCTTTTTTTTGACGTTTTTTGGTGTTTTTCCCCGAAGTTTTTCGACATTTTTAATGTTGACATTTTCAGCGCTTATTTCAACGGCCCATTTTTTGTGACAAAAGAAAATGAAAATGAACTGAAAACGGGTCAATTTGACCCAAGGACAACATGAGGGTTTTAAATGGATTTGCTTTATACAATAAATAACTGTTAAATATCAACTCGATGAAGTTGTTCTCAAGCTGAATGCAAATTCCTTCTAATATTAACTAACATACATGTCATGTTTTTGCTTTAATAATGATTTACCATCACAAAATAGGCAAGAGTGGTCAGGTTGGCAACTGATTGCCTAATGTATATTTGTTCTTGTTGCATTTTGTGTTGCTTGAAATTTAGCAAATGTGTTTTCCCGGTATAATGTGCTTCTGGAAGAATATTTATCCCTAACTGCTACATTATCTGGGAGACTCCAGTGTTAAGGAGTAGGGCTTCGAAGATTAATCTGCAACTACTTTGATGATCAATTAATCTGTTTGAGTCATTTCTTTATGAAAAAAGGGTTAAAATGCTCCAACTCCAGCTTCTTAGATGTTAATACTGTATCTATCTAACTATCTAACTATCTATCTACACTGGTGAACACCCAGGGTGTCGACATCGAGATGGTGGAGACACACAAATATCTGGGCGTTCACCTCGATAAACAATAAACTGGACTGGTCCAAAAACAGACGTCCTGTTCACAAAGGACCAAAGTGGTCTCCACCTGCTGAGGAGGTCCTGCGGTGTGTGCAGGACTCTGTTGAAAACCTTGTCTATGACTCTGTGGTTGCGTCTGCAGTCTGTTATGCAGCAGCCTGTTGGGCAGATGGGAGCACGGAGAGGGACCGGACAAGGCGGACCAGACTGCTGAAGAGGTCTAGCTCTGATCTGGTCTGCCCTCTGGACACCATAACGTAGCACTGCTAGCTGTTTCTGCAATATGAGCCATCACTGGACATATTCTCCACTATGCATATTTTTTTGATTTATTTTTAACTCCAACTGTGCAATATTTCATTTCCAATCATCTGTATATCTGTGTTTATATACTGTCTGTTTGTATAAGGGTGAAGGTTTGTTTTATTATTATTATAACTTATTCTATTTTTCTATTTCTTATACTTTATGTATATTTTTTCTCCTGTGTCTACTTAATTTGTATTTGTGTTAAACTGATGTGTTTTTTCTTTTGAAGCTGCTGTAGCAGTCTGGGATTAATAAAGTATATTTCATCTTATTGACAATTAAATCAACAATTATACAACTAAATGATTAAAATTTAAACGTTAAAATAAACGTTAGTTGCAGCCCTGTTAACCCTTCTGTTGTCTTCCCGTCAAAATTGAAAATCAACACTTTTGTTAACGCTTTTTATCAGTGTTTTTAACTTTTTCTCACGATTTTGTCCCTTTTTTCAACACTTTTGGCGCTTTTTTAGTGTTTGTTCTTTTGTTTTGTTTTCACACTACGTAAACTTTAGTTTTACAGTTATTTTGGAATTTATGGTCAATAACCTTATTTATAGGAAATTATACCTAATGTTTGAGTTAGAAAAGCAAAAGTATTAGATTATTGAGACTAAAATTAAAGGATGGATGTTGATGAAATCACAGACTGGAATATGTCAACTTTTACTCAATACTATTTCAACAACACTTCACTTTGTTTTACAATGCTATAAAATTGAATAAGACCCAAAATATGAAAGTAGGATTTGTACTTGGCAAAGAGCGTTGGAATCAATCATGTTATTTTGGGGAATTAAAAAGAACATTGATATAGGACAACATGAGGACAACATGGGGACAACATGAGGGCAACATGAGGACAACATGAGGACAACATGAGGACAACATGAGGGTTAAGGAGCATCGCGTAGATCATTAAAAGATAACTTCACTGAAAAATACTCCACGCAGTACCTAAAGAATATAAAACATAATGTATCTAAACTGTGTCTCGATCTCTCTTTCTTCCCTTTCTCTACAACAGCCACACAGAGTTGACATGGCAGCTAACTCCTCCTCCTCCTCCACCTCCAACTCCAGCCAGGTTCAACCCTTCGACTGCTACATCTACCAACTTGGCAGCATCACTGCCAGCACTGTCGTGAGAATTGTCCTCACCCTGCCTCTCAACACTCTCGTCCTCTACCTCGGTCACCAGCAATGGCGACAGCAGCGCTCCTTCAAAACAACGAGCCACTCTGACATCTTCACCTACCACATGGTGGCCCTCAATCTGATCTGGGTCTTGGGTGGCTTCTGCTACCTTAGTGGCACGTATGCTAATTCCAGGCAGATGGTGGTAGTATTCATCTATGTCATGCCTTTTGTTTTCTGTGGAGAGGCCTACTTTCACGTCCTGACCTGTGTGGAGCGATACCTTGCTGTCGTTCACCCCGTCATCTACCTAGGTCTAAAAAACGCACGTGGGGCCAGAATCAGAAACATCAGCATCGGGTGTGTTTGGCTGCTGAGCTTCGTTTTGATGGGGGTAACAGCTCTGTACGTGCCTGATTTGCCCACCATCCCCTTGTTCTTCCTTTTGCTCTTCTCCTTAATAGCTGTGGCTTTTTGCAGCCTGTGTGTTCTCCGTGTTCTGATTCGCCCAGGGCCTGGCGACCGAGGCGGGAAAGAGGAGCGGGTTGACCAGTCAAAGAGGAGGGCTTTCCTTACTGTCACAGCTATATTGGGAGTGCTGGTCTTGTGGTTTGTAGGGTTCTTTGTTTCCGCTTTCCTGCACACCACCACCCTGGTGAACACCACCATTGGCTGTGTGGTGTTATTAAGTGCAAGATGGATTAATCTGCCCTCCAGTCTATTGTTATCTGTGCTGTATCTACACAGGGCGGGAAAACTACCATGTTGCTGAGTCAAGACATGGATTCTACTACATTTGAGCAAAGTAAATTTCAGTGGATCAGACCTGGATAAAGCATACTGCAGTAGCACAGTTTTAATGATTTGATTAAATATCAGAAAAGCAGAACAGATTAGCGATATATTTGCACAGGAATGCAGAGTTTTTGTAATTATGGTTCTAAATGGCTGCATGTGCAACAGTTTTCTATAATAAGGGTGGTGGTGGTGCAGTTGATATGACACATGACTTTGGTGTAGGAGACCTGGGTTCAATTCCCACTGCCATCAATTACTGTGTCCCTGAGCAAGACACTTAACCCCTAGTTGCTGCAGAGGTTTGCGACCTCTGATATGTTGAATTGTAAGTCAGCTAAATGACATGTAAATTTGATAATGTGAACCAAATTTTAAGATTAATCTTATAATATAGTCTCAACCTTTAAATAAGTAGTGAGGACAGGCACAAATGTCCTACCTACAAGGGTTTAAAACTGAACCTAGTCCCCACGAAGACAGCAAAGCAAGCCGACACACACAGCGCTAACAGGTACACACAGATGCATGTCCCGGCTGAAACCTTTGATTTGGATTTGAATACACACCTCTTTGTTTAAAAATCATCTGCAAAAAAAACTGCAAAATGTTAATCTGAATGGACTCAAGCCATAGCTAAGGATTGGCGTGTTGGTGACACCCCTTCTACTGAACCCACTACATTTTTTTAAATTGAACACATTACTGTATCTGTCTTTATCATTGTATATGTCTTTATTATTGTATATGTCTTTATTAGAGCTCTAAGAAAGTGACTGTACATTAGCTAACGCAGTTAAGCAAGTTAGGAAACATGGACACGATCAGTCCTCACACTTATGTAGAAATATAGAAGAAAACAAAGGCTGCATGTATGTAACACATAACTTTTTTGTCCTGGTTTCATGTGAGAAATGCAACAACAGATGTGTGTTTTTAAAGGCACACAGGCCACATGTCGTAGCTACTGGCCATGCAAACAATAGAATAAATCATCTTTACTTTGTGTATAATGCATGTTTGTGTCTATGATTTATTGTGTCTATATTTAATATGAGACGTCCAGGAGTTCATTTAAGGTGTGATCCCTGCAGGAAGCTGATGGTAAATGTTTACTGTTTTTAGTAACTTATTAATAATATATAAATTGTTTTTAAATTGTAAAATGTAATCTTCTCTATGGAGATTGCCACTTATTAAGCCCCTTCAGGGTTTTTCGGCAATTGTCCGACACATATTTTTGTGAAACAGATAATACGGTTTTAATGTTAAAATAAAACAAATCAAATCAAAGGTGTCATTTTGTGTTATCTCATTGTGCAAAATGTATAGTTTAATTAGCACACTTTTCTGCTGTTGTACTTGAAAAGTCCAACATTCAAATCTTTACTAGGTCTGAATTAATTGTGCCAATTCTTCTAAATGCTTTGGGATCATGGAGTTCTACAAGGTGGAGTTATATTGCCCTGGACAACGGAGTCGAATTTAAAATGAAGTTTGGAGGAAATTATATAATTTGGATATAGGCTTATAGATTATGGTAACTCCATAGCCAGAGCAACATGACATTGGTAGTCAGCTCAGTTAAGGAGCCATGTTTCCCATTAACCAATCACATCCAGACTAGCCTGATCAATCAGATAGTTTCAAAATAAAAGCTTCCAGTAGACATTTTAATTTGAACAAGTCACCTTGGTGGCCTACACACGTGACATTGTGGGATACAATTGTGATAAACTTAGATATTTTATGTTGTAGGACTAAATCAGGTGCATTGTGGGATGCCTCCCCACCACCGGGGTCAGGTGGGATTTAGTGATTTCAGAAACAACAAAGCAGATGACAAAGTCACTGATCTAAGGATGCAAATATCAGTAGAGTACAACACGTTGAGATCAAGAATTTTCACCAAAACCAAACCACAACCAATGGCTGCCATTTTGGGACCAATGCTTTATTTCAGTGTTGAGTGTTGGTGAATATTGAAGAGACGGTCCAGGACAGTGAACAGACACGGCAGACAGTAAATACAGAGACAGAGAGCAGGCAATCAGCACTTTAAGAGCTGTGTTCCAAAACATTACATATCCATTGGAGAAAAATAAGCTAAATTGACGTATAATGTTGTAGATCTCATATTGCAAACTGAGAATGATACACACCCAAGCCACACATGTAACCATTTTAATAACAAATATAGCATTTTTCTGTAGTGTTGATTGACCCTTGTGTTGTCCTTGGGTCAAATTTGACCCGTTTCAAAGTGTTTTCATATCAGAAATATGGGTTTCTTTCAACCAAATTGCCCGCAAATAACAAGGAATGATCATACAACAGTCTTCAGGTAAAATTTATGATTACTTTCATTGAATTTGTTGGTGTTTTATTTAATCTTGTAGCATTTCTTTTTTTTTTCATGGTTTCAAACCAGTATCAGGACTAAACTTTGACATCTACCCATCTGTGATTTACTCAGCATCCTATGATATTTACTATTAGTCAAAATAATTAATAATTTCTGCCTTTTTAACTAAAAACTTATGTATAATTTGATATAAATGAGGTTTGTTGACCATGAATTCCAAGAACAAGTGTAAAACCTGTTATGAAACCAGCTCAGGTTTTTTAAAAAGCACCTAAAGCTGGAAAAAGTGACAAATAAATCAGAAAAAGCGCCAAAAACATTAGAAAAGCACAAAAAAATACTCATTTTCAATTTTGACCTGGAAGGATAAGTTCATGGTTTACGGAAAGACAACACAAGGGTTAGGGAATTTCTTTTTTCAATAGTGAAAATGTCAGAAGTTTCTTCAAATGGATGTGCAGTCTACCAATGACCTATTTGTTTTGAATGGTTATTAACTGCAGTATGTCTTACTTATGTTTGCGGTGAATTTAAAATCAAGATTAATAAGAAGGCAGATACATCATATCAAATTGAAACATTCATATGTATTGCTGACATTAAGGCTGAATCTCCAAAAGAACAAGGCCCAGATAACTTTATTCTGTTGAAACAATCAATAGCGCCAACAAATCGCAAAAATAATCTCCGACCTTACTGTTTATGAGCAAAACTGGATATTAAACAGAACCACTGGCTGCGGATCAAAGTCAGAGAATGTCCTTTTAACAGACTGACAATCGGTACAATTAGGAAAACAACATGAACTCCTTTGTGGGAATCATTTTTCCTTTCAATTCATTTAACCCTCGTATGGTATTCAGGTCAAATTGACCCATTTCAAATTTTTACAAGAAGAAAAAGTTAAATTTTTCTACCTTCTATCAACGGCCTTTCCTTATTTCCTGTGATAAACATGTATTTCTGACTAAATTTGGAATATTATTCTGGATATGACACTTATGTTGTTTCCATAGTGGATTTTTAACATGAATTATAACCTTATGATAAAAAACAAACCCCACTTCCATGTTTAATAGTGTGCTAGTAGAGACAGATGCATTCCCTAGACATATATGTTATCTCAATTATTTGAAATTGAGATAAAGACAATATCTGTTAAGAGATCATGAAATAAAATTTTATTTCAGAATTTTTTTTGAAACCCCAAATAAGTCACGGGGCAATTTGACCCGAGGGACACGAGAGGGTCCCAACAGTGAAGGCAACACAAGGGTTAAACGAAATCCATTGAGTTAGCTGATGACTAGTTGTACCCATTGTTACACAACAGACAGTATTAGCATTTGAGAATAAAACTTCTTGGCTTGAACATTGTACTCTTAGCCATAGCTATGTTATTAGGTTTATTTAAATGTGTCCATTGGTTTCAATCAGAAATGCAATGCTAACAAGCTGTTCTTGATTTTTGGCTAGCCTTACTATTCCCCCCCCCCCCACAGCATTACAACTTTCGTTTGACAAAATATAATTGAATACAAATTCAAACCGTTGATTTGTCCACTCACGACTCTATAAAACGCATCAAATACCAACAATCATATTGAGATAATAAACATAACAGACAAAATGTACAAAAAGAAGAAATATAATGGGCACTTAAGAATGTCAATGCACACGGTGGAACACAATCAAATGGCAAGCAAATATGAATAAATAGATAAATAATTAAATAAATAGAAGTAATAACTTACGTACAGTTTGCTAATTGATCAGGTGTGAACTTGATAGGATGCAGCTTACTCGACCACAAGCAACCAATCCCCTTCTCACTCCCAACTCGTCAAATACTGACACCTGGTCAGGGTCTCTCAGGCTAAGATACGCAAAAAGCAGCGTCTATATCTGAATCAGAATCAGAATCAGCTTTATTCGCCAGGTATGAGGACACACACGAGGAATTTGACTTAGGTTGGAGCAAGGCTTCGGGCGGCAGCTATGGAACAGCGCCACCACACGCTTTCTCCAAAAGAAACAATGCGGACAGCAACATAGTACACAATAACATCACAACATGTTACTACACATGACAACACACGGGTCATGTGGTCACATGAGGAGTTTTTTGTTTTTTGAGGTGGCTTGGGAGGGTGTGAGAAACCCAAGAAACCGAGGCAGTCAGACGGAGGCGGGGCGGGATGGGGGGGTGGGGGGGGAGTGTATGGTGTGGGTGTAAGATAATGAGTTGTGTGTGTGAATGTGAGGCGTCGGACTGTCTATGTTGTTAGAAGCTCAGTTCATTCGGCCTTGTCCTTGAGGAGACGAGCCAGTGCACGGGAGAAGATAGAAGGACGGAACACAACACTGGTCTTTCATCTACGAGACCACGGTTTGTCTCCCGTTCTTGTCCCTCACGTAACTTAGACGTAGAACTTGGACGTTTTCAACCCCAGCCACTATCTTGCCCTAACCCTAGGTGGTTGTCCCTGCACGTCAAAAAGTGACGGCAGTCCCGCACAAGCATGCCAAAAAGGGCGCCAAAGGGACACCCAGAGCGTCACATAGTAGACGGGATTACTCTGGAATTATTTGAAAGCCACCTGTGTCTGACTGAGACGCTAAAGGACACTTTTGCGTCAGTAACTAACGCCATAGAGAGCTGACCAAACGTTGTTTTTTGACAAATTAGGAGTAAGACTGTGTTGTTAGCCAAAGATTTCTGGTTAATAACAAGAAAAGGTTAACCCTCATGTTGTCCTCATGTTGTCCTACATCAATGTTCTTTTTAATTCCCCAAAATAACATGATTGATTCACACACGACCAAGTACAAATCTCTTGCCAAGTACAAATCTCTACTTTCATTAATTTTGGGTCTTATTCAATTTTATAGCGTTTGAAAAACAAATTGAAGTGTTTTTGAAATGGTATTGTTAGGTATAAATTCCTATAAATGAGGTTTATTGACCATAAATTCCAAAAATAACTGTAAAATTAGAGTTAATAAAGCGTCAAAAGTGTTGAAAAAAGGGACAAAAATGTAAGAAAAAGTTAAATCCATCAATAAGAAGCGTCAACAAAAGTGATGATTTTTAATTTTGACTGGATGACAACACGAGGGTTAAGACTGTCAAACTGTTTTCTTGCCGTAAAGCAACACTAGGGAACTTTTCCCGCTTTGGTCCCCCTACAGGTTGGAAGCGGAGTTGTCCCATTATGTCCCATTATGTCTCATTATGTCCCATTATGTCCCATTATGTCTCATTGGAACCACAGACCCGTTACCCGATCTGGTAAACTTGCATAGTGCCGTTATAGCCGCTAGAGAGCCACAACGTGCCGTTCACCCTGTTACGAGTTAATGAACCACGAATACAATTTTGGAAACACTATTTTAAAGTACAAAGAGTTCTCTAGTGTTGCTAGTAATTGTTTTAAATGCTTTGCAATGTCACATTTCTTTCAAGATTTTTCACTCTTCTGTGAACTGCAAAATAGGAGCTTACAGTTAAAATGCATAGTGTTTTGATGTTAACACTCACACAATACACAGGCATGCATGTAGGACACTGAGGCATTGTTTTATGAGTGATGACAGAACATGAATTGTATAAGCCAGCGACAGCACTTCTCACTATTCCTAAATTAATCAAATCATTTGGGAATTTCCTACCACAGGATTTTGTTTTTCGTGGCAAGCAGAAACGAGGATGTAAAAATGTTACCGATTGTTCCTGGTAATTAATTTGAACATTTTACATGACGTTATTAAAGGTATTCTCACAAATATATATATGATAGATTTATTATAGACTTTTTTTTCTCCTTGCAACAGATTTTTCAGGAAAACACTCAATCGAGCATAGATGAGACGATGCAGCTCGTCAAATCCACCGTGTCGATCAACCAATTAAATCATCAATCATCATCATCAATCATCATCATCATCAATCAGACAATCAGAACCAGTCAAGCAATCATTTCTAATCATGTCTCTATTGCCTAAGACTTAACAAATACTAGCATATGGCAAGAAACAAAATTAACATTCCCATATTCAGACAATCCTAATGTACAAAACAATGGTCAACAGGCTAAAAGTGGCCCATGTCTTATTGTGATATTTTGGTTATGATGATCGCAGAGTGAATCTTCACTCAACAATATGGTCAATGTACATTTTTTTAATCACTTTCTTGTTGGATATTTACAGATGTTTCCCAGTACAACTTGTGACGGCCCTTCCCAATCTGCCGGCCTGTCATGTTCTGCTCCTTTTTGTTTTCCGGTGCTGAGAGTGGGCGGGGGGGGGGGGGGGGGGGGGGGGGGGGGGGGTGAGTTGGGAGGGTCGTCTGTACCTGGCCAACTGGGCGTGGCCTACAGAGGGCATGAAGGCCTCGGCCCTTCTGGGAGTCTCACTCTCTCTCAGCTGGTCCTACTGGAGCATCCACCATTTTGTTCTTTGTTTGGTTTGTTGCATCTTACAACTCACTTCACTTCATTCATTCACTCATCCGTGCACGGCAAACACGACTGATGTCTTCTGTACTTACACACCCCACTGTTACCTTTATGTTGGGTTAAGTGATGTTATTTGGGTATTTACTGTAGTTGAATGAACTTCTTTTTTATTACATTATCTGTGTGAGACCTCCCTTTTTGTTGCAGGCTTTGAGCCAGGCGGTAACAAACGACAGTCCTCTACTGCTGGAGGT
>NC_045738.1:30490762-30495559 GCF_008692095.1 Etheostoma spectabile | reverse complement strand
AAGGCCAGCCTGACGAGCTCTAAGGGCTGGTAGCGGATGTTAGCTTCCACAGGTTAGAGATGACGTTGGTTTACAAATTGAATCTACGATACAAGAGTCGTAGGGGAAACATGTGGTATGAGTAAGAAATGATGTCAAACTAAGACGTAGACCTCTTTTAGCTCACTGGACATTATTTTGTCTGTTACATACAATATTACAAAGGCAGAACATTAGAACATTGTTATTCTTCCAATCCATTCGCTCTCCAAAACACCAGCTTGTATGAATTCTCTCGTGCTTTTCATACTTTTTCAATCCCATTCACTCAATGCTGGGTTTAGGAAGCAGTGGTCTGCGAAGAAGTTATCGTCATCTTTTTGCGCCCTTCTTCTTTGTCCTTCCGTTATTTTTTAAAGCCTTTTTTTTCCATCCACTCCGACATTTTTCTGTTAAGTTCAAACTGGGAGAAAGAAGGACTTCTAGAGTTTGACATCATGAAGCAGTCGTTGCATAACTGGTTCAACTCCAGCCGTGCATCACTCCTGGGTCCCATTCTGTGATATTTCTCAAAATTAGGGCAGCAAACTCTTAAATCCACCATCGTCGTTATCTCTCTTCTTTAGACTCGTGTGTAATGTAGTTTAAAGTTTGTCCGACCAATCTCTTGTCATCCACTGTTTCCTTTTTTAATGATAACTACAATGATTCTTAATCCAAATCATGTCCAATCTAAAACATTGTTTTGTTATGGTCTAATGTCGTATTGATGGCTGATCCTTCTTTAGTTCCTCCTCTTTTCTATCCATCTCTTCTTTCATTGTTACAGGCAGAAGGTAGAGGTTCATGCAATTATTCCTAGAATTTGACATTGTGCACCATATCTCTTCATTCCAACTACTGCTCCCTCCATCCGTGGTTTCCTTACTCCGTCCAAGCCTCCATCATTGCAGGTAGCGGTAGACTTTGAAGCAGTGGTTCCCCGAGTCAGCCACTACCACGTGTCCGTCTGAGGTCAGAGAAAGACCTTGGGGTCCGTAGAGAGGGTCAGCTGAGGTGTTGATGTATGAGAGGAAGGAGCCGCTGCCGTCAAACACCTGGAAATGTGTCAGCAGAAGAGATGATGTGGTTTGATTACTGCAAAAAACTCCTAACACTCCCAAGAAAGGGGATGGTTACGTCGTACCTGTATTCTGCTGTTGCCCCAGTCAGCTACGATGATGTTCCCATTGATGTCCACCGCTACCCCAGTGGGAGCGTTGAACTGGCCGTTTCCCTCACCATTAGAGCCAAATTTCAACACCAGCTCTCCCTCTGGGGTGAAAACCTGATCAGGACAAAAAAAAGATAAACAAGTTCAATTCAATTCAATTTTATTCACATAGCGCCAAATGCCTAAAAGAGCAGGTCTGGACCGTACTCTGTGATGTGATGTTAGGATCCATGTTAATGTTAAAATGTCCTTAGATATCTACCATCAGGGTTAATGTCCAGTGAGCAAGGCTTTACCTTGACAGAGTGGTTATGGAAGTCAGTCACGATGATCTCGTTGTTCTTGTTCACTGCTGCAAAGTGGGGACCTTCACAACAGGAGCACAACAACAGGTTCAGCGTTCAGTGCTTCAACTACCACTTCTTCAGTTGCTTTCAGCACTTTCTATTCACTTCAACTGACATTTTAATTGCTGTCAGTGATCACTCGTCATCGGACATGTCTGCTTTCAGAGCTCACAATTGGAGCATATACTTCATTTGACACTTTAACTACTTTTAGTCTTTGTACTTTGTGTCACAACTACTTCAAGTGCTTACATTTTAACCCTCCTGTCGTCTTTGGGTCAAATCTGACCCCTTTTCAAAAAGGTTCCATATCAGAAATTTGGATTTCTTTCAAACAAATTGTCCAATAAAGTAACGTGGATGGTTCCCAACAACGCTCCTCACACGTTACATTAATAATCACGTCACTACTTTCATTGAGTTTGGGAGTTTTTTTGTTAATTTCATTGCATTTGGAGAAAAAATAGTAAAGAACTTGTGTGACAAATGTTAAAAAAAGAAAGACAAATGTCAATAAAAGTGACTGAAATGTGAACAAAAGATTTTGGGGAAATAACCCACAGAAACTTCAAAAGGCTCAAAAAAAGTCAAGAAAATTAAAAAAAAAAAAAAAGTGACAAAAACTTCAGGTGAAAGACACAAAACAGTAAAAAAAAAGACGACCATAACGTTGATAGAAGATTTTTCATTTGAAATTTTGACTCAGATTTTGCTTTCAGTACTTACACTTCAGCTGACACAACTTCTTTAGGTACCTTAAACTTTAACTGCAGACGCACATTTTGCTTTGTTTAGTAAACGGTTACATCAATTATTTGATATAGTAAATATCAAATTATTTGCGGTGTGATTTGACACAATTGGAAGATCATGCTGAGTCTGTAATACATTAAAGACTGGCGTGATTGTCTGCCTTTTATCATGTGGCTTTTTTTATTCATTTCAGGACAATCTATATCTAAAAGTACCTGCAAACTGCTGGTAACGGTGCTGTACCGCCCTGGTGATGAGCTTGCCGGTCGGCTGGAAGATGAAGACGGTGCACGCTTTGTTGTCAACTACGATCACATGACCGTTCTCGTCCACGGACACGCCCTTCGGCCCCATGAGTCTGCCGGAGCCAAGCTTCCCCTGATGGACCCCAAATCCAACGAGAAGGAAGAACCAGTCAACAAAACACAAGACATGGGTTTGAACAGTTTGTTTTTATGCATCAGAAAATCTACCAGCGTGAAAAGTCCTTGAAGCGTAAAATATGATTTCTATTTCTATACTGAAGCTCAAGAAGAATCAAATCAAACTTAACCCTGATCTATGATATATGGGTCAAATTGACCTATTTCAAATTATTTCAAGAAGAAAAATGGTACAAGTTCCATGTTTTCTACCTGAAATCAGCGTCCTTTCCTTATTTCCTGTGACAAACATGTATTCCTGACTCAGAACATTATTCTGGATTTGACACTTATGTTGTTTCCATAGTGGATTTTTAACATGAATTATAACATTATGACAAACAACAAACCCCACTTCCATGTTTAATAGTGTGCTAGTAGAGACTGATGCGTTCCCTAAACATAGATGTTATCTCAGCTGTTTGAAATTGAGATAAAGACAATATTTGTTAATTGATTATGAAGTATATTGTTTTATTTCAAAATTGTTTTTAAAGCCCCAAATAAGTCAGGGGGTCGATTTGACCCGAGGGACACGAGAGGGTCCCGACAGTGAAGACAAACCAAGGGTTAAAGTAACACGTCATCCCTATGAGCTCAGAGCCACACCGGGGCACCTACCTTGAACTTGCCCTCGCTGGAGAAGATGCTGACCCACTTGTTGTCATAGTCGGCGATGATGATGTCACCGCTGGGGTGCACGGCCACGCCTGTGGGACGCTGCATCTGCCCCGGCGAACGACCCCGCACCCCAAAACGACTCTTGAATTCCCCGTCGTTTGAGAAAATCTGGAGTGGCGAGACACTTGTGAGGGACCACCGAAGACACGATGCATGCTAAGCCTTAACCTACGTTGATCTAACCCTAAAACCACGTCTGAAACCCTCAAACAGCCATTTGAAGACAAGACGTGCTTTACCTGCACACACTGATTGTTGCTGTCAGCGATCAGTATCCTGCCACTGGAGGAAGCCGCCACTCCTTGAAGGTTGGTGAACTCCCCTTTATTCCTCCCCTTTGTTCCTAAAGAGAGCAGAAAAAATCAAATCCCATCACTGCTTAGGTAGGCCATTTTTTTTTTCGTTTCATCGTTACACACACAAAGTCTGCAATAGTATCTCACCTCGTCATGGTCATTGCATTTCTGTGATTGATTTTCATTTTAATTTTTATTCTCATGTATATTTTGATTGTTTGTCATGGTTGTCTGCTATGGATGCCTAAAAGGTTATTCCATTATATTATAACTCTCTCTATATCTATCTATACTATCTATCTATCTACTATCTATCGAACTATCTATCTATCATCTAGACCTATTTTCTCATCTATGATCTAGACGCATATATCTGTCTATATATCTTTCTGTCTATATCATAATCTGTCTCATATTCTATCTATCTACGTTATCTATTCTATCTATCCATCAACCTCCATCCATACATCCATCCATCACCCTCCACTATATATCTATCTACGCTATCGTATCTATCATTCTATCCATACATCTATCTGCTATTATCTAGCTGACTCTGCTGTGCGCTGGTGGCGTTCTCTCTCTCTATCTATCTCTCTATCTATCTATCTATCTATCTATCTATCTATCTATCTATCTGTTAAAACGAAACTGTACTATGTGGCAGCCAGCAAATTAAAGCCATTAAGCCCAAATCCAAAGTTTAAAAATGTCCTTTTGACCTCATGAAAAACAAGGATGTTGTGGCTTTAACAGTAATTTTAGCTTCGATAGCCGTAACGTGGTGTCGCACCGATCCTGAAGATGAGGTCGTCCTCGATGGGGTTCTGGGTTTTGCGTCGCGGGGTGCCCAAGGCGCTGCTCGCCCTCTTGGAGCCCTTCTTCTTCTGGCCGGGGGACTTCCCTCGTCTCTTTGCCCCCTCAGAGGAGCCTGTGGACGGGGTGGCGTAGGCTGCCGAGTTGGTTGCCGTGGTGGTGGAGGGGGACACCTGGAGAGACAACAATGGAGGCAGAGTTTATTGTTTACATGCATCAATTTCCGGCAATGTGCATGTTAATTTGAGATCTTTTTTTCAAGTTTGGGATTAATTGCTTGAATTGGGTTG
>NC_045738.1:30485961-30489771 GCF_008692095.1 Etheostoma spectabile | reverse complement strand
CTACCTCCACCTCCGTCTCTGACATCCTGTTGACGGTCAGTTTGAAGGGGCTTCCTTTGATGTGCTGGTCGTACAGACGGAGAGCCAATGAGAAGTTGCCCTCCTTCGGCACTGTGTACACAAACTCGTAAGTCCCATTTTTGTGGTCCAGTATTTCCCCGTCCACTATGCTGCCATCTGGGGTGAAAACCTGGATTAACACATGGGTAACGTTTTAGTTTTTTGTGGGTGTAGCCACAGAGTTCCCGTGTATTTTGTGTGTGTGTGTGTGTGAGGTTGTGAAACAAACCTCAGCTGATAGGATTGCATTGCCACTCTTGCAGGCTCCCCCTGACTTGTCTCTTGTCACTATGGTAACTGAGGCAGGAAGTCCCACAACGCACTGCTCTAGGCCGGCGCCCATGGCTTCGCTCTGGCTCGCCACCGCACTGAGGAAGAGGAGGAGGAATGTCAAGTGGTGGGAAAAGCAAACGTGTTTTTATAGCGCATTAAGTGACTGGTGTGAACATCTTCTGACCTGGTGGTGACGATGGTGCCCAGGTTGTGTATGGACTTCCTCAGACCGTCTGTCTCCATCAGCAGATCCAGCTGGTCGTTCTCCTCCGGCTGGCACGGTAGGCCGAGGCCGGCCAGCTCCCCCAGTTTCTCCTGCAGCTCCTGCTCCACCTGCAGGCTCGCCACGCACGCCTCCCCAGCCAGAGCCTCCTCCGCCTGGGTGCAGGAGGCCAAGAGGTCCCCCTCTCCCCGCGCAAGGCTGTCCACCTGGGCCTGGAGGACCTGGACACAGAAGACACGCTGATGATGGGGCGTTCATCCCGGTCGCTGTCGGACTCAATTACCCACCACGCACCATGGCTCTATGTACATCTTTATTATCTGTATTTATATATATTTCCATTACAAGGAGTTAATTTTTTCAATATTATTTATATCATGGTTACTTACTTTTGCTATTTTTTTTGAATTACATATGCAAATTAATTTTAACATCACTTACTTTACACTGGAATATTTTTTTTGACGTTTTCATCACTACATAACACTAACTTATTAACTTTAGTTTTACAGTTATTTTTGGAATTTATGGTCAATAAACCTCATTTATAGGAAATTAGACCTAATGTTTGAGTTAGAAAAGCAGAAATTAGGAATTATTGAGACTAAAATTAAAGGAATGGATGTTGATGATAATCACAGACTGGAATATGTCAACTTTTACTCAACACTATTTCAACAACACTTCCATTTGTTTTACAATGCTATAAAATATAATAAGACCCAAAATTAATGAAAGTAGAGATTTGTACTTGGCAAAGAGCGTTGGAATCAATCATGTTATTTTGGGGAATTAAAAAGAACACTGATATAGGACAACATGAGGACAACATGAGGACAACATGAGGACAACATGAGGGCAACATGAGGACAACATGAGGACAACATGAGGGCAACATGAGGACAACATGAGGACAACATGAGGACAACATGAGGACAACATGAGGACACCATGAGGGCACCATGAGGGCAACATGAGGACAACATGAGCGTTAAACTCTGGCAGAAGACCAGAATCCTAAAACCCAAAAGCATGTGTGCACCTTCTGTTTGAGTCCATATGTGACCTCCAGCTCCATCAGCAGGACACTCTTCCGGACGTCCAGCTGCTTGTGTAGATCCTCAAAGCTCGACTGGATGTCCTCTTCGATAGAAGCCCTCTGATTGGTCAGCTGTTGGAGGATCTCCTTAATGAAGGACAGGGAGTCTGATATCTGAGGGAGTCTGGAGAGACCAATACAGAGGGAAAGGGGTTTGTCATTACTGCATTTGTCTCCTTGTTGCTCCATAGTCCTGCATGTCCCTGCCTGTCCACTAAATGTCCGCTTGTCACACCATAAAGGGTGTCCCATTAGATATGTGTGACTGTGGGTTCCCAGTCTTCCCTTAAGTATCTATATTAACTTTATTTAACCTTAACTGTATTTCACAGCTACACTTACTTTGTAAATCAAGATTTTCCATGCAAAACATGTAATGAGTATCTTAGATTGTTGCAGACAAAACAAACAAACAACATGAAGTTGATAAAATTAACCATGAACTTTTCCTTCCAGGTCAAACTTGAAAATTTATATATTTTTGTGCTTTTTCCAATCATTTTTTTCTTATTTATTTCTCACTTTTTCCAGCTTTTGGCGCTTTTAAAAAAAAAACCTGAGCTGGTTTAGTAACAGGTTTTACACTTATACTTGGAATTCATGGTCAACAAACCTCATTTATATCAAATTATACATGCGTTTTTTCGTTAAATAGACAGAAATTGTGAATTATTTTGACTAATAGTTAAGATCAGAGGATGCTGAGTGGATCTCACATGGGTAGATGTCAAAGTTTAGTCCGGATACTGTTTGGAAACCATAAAAAAAAAAAATGTAAATGCTATAAGAGTAAATAAAACACCCAAAAAATTCAATAAAAGTAATCATTAATTCACCTGAAGACCGTTGTATGGAATTATCCATTTTATTTTTGGTCAATTTGGTTGAAAGAAATCCATATTTCTGATATAAAACACAAGCCAACCCACAACCCAAGGACAACACAAGGGTTAACTCTTTAGTAAGATATTAAAATGCTGATCAGATATTACACTAACCATAACGAAATAATATACCATCTAATGATATGACACTGACGGGCTATTGTTCTGCATGATGAGTGCTTTTACTGTAGATCCTTTAAGTGCTGGGTAAGTGTTCCCCACAGGAAAATGTCTGAGTCACACAACACTTTACCGTGTATCCAAAGCAATAATAATGTATTTTAAGAGGAATTCTGTGTCCTAATGTCTAATGGACATGATGTTTAATCAGAGATGCCCTTCTAATCGAAATATTACATTAAATTACAGTTATTCTAAGTGTCATATATATCTAAAAAGCAAAGGCTCTCCAATACCACTGCGACTGAGTCTAAATTATCCTGATTACAAGTAGACAGTCGTTACAGTGTGTTTGTCCTCCACCTGTTCTGGATGGCCCCCAGCCTCTCCTGCAGGCTGCTGCGATGCTGCTCCAGGGCCTGGCTGAGGGGCACCTTAGGGTGCTCCTGGTGGCCCGGCACGCAGTCCTCACACAGCGCACACTCGCAGGCCGAACAGTACAGCTCTGCCACCTGCAGAGGAGGAGGAAAGCATGGCGTCGGAGAAGAGGAGGATCGAGGGAGCACAGATACAGGGCTGCGTTCAATACACTAGACCAGGGATCTTCAACAGGGGGGCCAGAATCCCTAGGGGGGTCCTCAGAGCCAATGCAAGGGGGGGCTCCAAATTATAGAAATGGATAGTAGATGGCCTCTAGGTCACTAAGGCCATCCACAGATCCAGTAAATCCTAAGGACTCACTGTGCCACATGTATTATTAACAACTAAAGCATGATTTATATAAGCATGCCAAGAATTATTAGGCTATTTGAATAGCTTAGTATTCCACACACAAAAAAATGTATGTATAAAAGTTTTAGGCCGCCCTACACGTCATTATAGGCCCAGTTTAACATGCAACTTCCTTTTATACAATACATGTAGTAGGGGGTCCCTGCTCCATCTTTTTCAGTTAAGGGGTCCTTGGCCTAATACGTTGAAGAACCCTGCACTAGACTGATGATTTTAGGATTTCACTCTTCTTTTTTACCGCTAACGTGTCTCTGTATATTTCATTGTTAAACTGTAGAATCTCGTTTGCAGCCTTCCTACCTTGCCTGCATGTTGGGGGCAGGCGTTTTTGCCGGGCGGAGCCTCCAGGACGGTGCACT
>NC_045738.1:30480765-30485951 GCF_008692095.1 Etheostoma spectabile | reverse complement strand
GCTATCTGGGGAGTGTTGGTGCGCCTCCATCTGCGAGCGCCGGCCTGGTGGGGGTGAACCTCCGAACACGCCCCTTGTTCCACGCTGCAGCCAGGGGGAAGGGGCTGGTGGTTCAGATACACGCTTGATTATGTGTACTCCTCGTCTCACACTTTATTCCATCGTGCCTGCGTGAGGGGACGGGGGCAAAACATTCAAATGGACTCCTTATGGGAACTCTTGGCACATGTTGGATCTTGGGAGAGGCATGACTTCCTGCGGGACTTTTCCAAACAGCACCAACACAAGAGTGCTGGGAAAATCCAATCCAGGGTCTTGTTTCTTGTGTTTTCAGTGTACAATCATCCACTTTTGTCAGAGCTTTACCTCTCTGCTGCAAAGAGGCGGAGCTAAAAGTTCAGACATGCCCTTTATTTGAGCCTGTAGTCTTGGATCAGTCCATTACATTCCTGTGGGGTGCAACAAGGTCCAGGCATTACCCATTTACACGTCCAATCCTCTTTAGGTTTGATTTAAGGGAAAAGGCAACAGATTTAGTGTTGATGTAAATCACAAAGGGTTCAAATGGTGGAGAGCCTGGGGAGAGAAGAGGGGGATGAGGATTAAATGGAAAAGCAGATTAACACAGGTCAACACTCACTTAACTTTCAGCTAATCAGTTTTGGATCTACAATCATAATTATATACAGTAGACAATTAAACAAGATATGGTGAGGAATCTTAAAAAGGTTGGAGCATTTTGGATTATGGCTCACTAATAGTACAAAGTAGAATGACATATACACAGGTAGAAGAGGTTCATTTTCAAAAGTAGTTGAAACTTTTGAAACACTATGAAACAGTGTCGGTTTACATCCATTAACAATGTCAGTGTGTACACAAAGAACACAACAGCAATACTGAGCAGATGTGATGAAACCATGGACTGTAACTGACAGATGGACAACGTGTCTCTTCCTCCTCACAAGTGATGCCAAACTATCCCAGACATGGGCGCTGCCAACTCGTAATTTTAAGAGCCAGAGTCTGCCTATCCAAGCTGCCGTATGAAGTCCCGCCCATGCACTGCCCGACCAATCATGAGTCAATCACAGCTGTCAATTATGATGTTTCGCCCCATTTTTACAGCAACAAATAACTAATAAAAACCAAACTGATCAGAAAAATGACCAATGCTGCAGCCAGCCACCAGGGGGAGATCCACATGTTTTGGCCTCGTTTAAACAGTCCTGGATTAAACCAGTTAATACAGTTAATGGATTAAACCATTGACTGTAAATATAAATGGACCACCCATCCGGTTCGGTGAAGTACTGCAAATGCAGAAGTGCCTTGAACCTGCTTTCTATCTGGTCTCCAGCGGGGGAGACTTCCTTAACCCCTGTGTTGTCTTCCCGTGCAACTTTTTGTTTTTCTGGGTCAAAATTGAAACCTTTTTTCAACGTTTTGGTCGTCTTTTTAAAAACCTTTGTTGCTCCCCCCCCCCCCCCCCCTCCGATGTTTTTGTCAATTTTTTCCTGCGCCTTTTGACGTTTTTGTGTTTTCTTTTGGACATTTTAGTCACTTTTTTTCATTTTTTTGAATGCTATCAAATTGAATAAAACATCCAAATTTAAAGAAACCAGTGGGCTGGCCATTTGTTTTACTTGTGAAGAGCGTTGTGTGGAACAAGCCGCGTTATTTTTCTGATAATTTGGTTGAAAGACACTTTTCTGATTAAGATTTTTTCTTTTTTCAAAATGGGTCAAATTTGACCCGAGGACAACACAAGGGTTAAACCTGCTTTCTTATCTGCCATTAGGCCATTGGAGGGGGAAAAAATAATGTCACTGACCCGGGAGAGAGGGGTTACACCCCGAGAAAAAACTAACATTAAAGTTGTAAATTTACAGAAAAATAACTTTGAAATTCTTTGAGTTGAATGCGGTAAATTTGGAATTGGAATTAATCAGTTCTCTGTAATTTTCACACTTTTTAAAGTCATCCAGTGGGCCTGATTGGACTCTTTGGTGGGACGCTTCTGGCCCCCGGGCGTATGTTTGCCCCCCCCCTTGCACTATAGGAATGCGCACATGCTCCTTCCAGGTGGTGTGCATCCGATCACTGCACACCCCTAATGTGGTCCCAGATGGTACCCTCCGTAGTGAGGATCAGGACTGCAGCAGGTCTGGGAACAGATGGTACAATCCACAGATGGGGGGGGGGGGGTAGGACCAACAAAGGGTTGTGAATGAAGAGCAAGATGCTAAAAAAAGAGCTTGGAGGAGCAGTAATGTAGGTCACGGAAATGACTTCAAAGTGATGGAACGAGAGAGAGACGGGAGTGAGGCTTTGGTTTCCATGGTTACAGACTGCACGGGGGGGGGGGAGAGACGCAACAAAAAGTGAAGCGTGGTAATGGGCCCTTTAATCCCAAAAATCCTCAAATTTAACCGTGGGTTTGCAGCGATTCCTTCACGCTGAGGATTCAAAGTGTCCCCGTTCCAGATGTAAAACCAGCTGAAGACTCCCATCTGGACCACATGGATCCAGATCTTCCTGACCCCCCAAGAAGACAAAGTCACAGCCCACCTGGTAAATTAAGACCCAAAGACAGACGACATAATCTGCAGAAGTGCCTCTGTGGACGGGGGAAATAATTCAAAGACACTTTTATTAAATAAAACCCAATCAGCTGTTGTTTTATTGACGGTTTCATGGCTGAAATTGTCTTTTAATAAACAAAATGTTAATTGAGGGGAAATGGAAGAAAAGCTACCGAAACTAGTTTTAACCTGACTTTACCAAAACATGTTTTAATTTAAGTATTCAGAGCTAAAACGCAGTAATAATGTCTAACAATTTAAATTAAAATATTAAAAGAAAATACAGGCACTGTCATGTAACTATATGTTTATTATTGAAGTTGTAGTATGCAAGATGTAATGCTGTAAAGTATATATATGTGGGTTGGATTGCATTAGACTTCACTGGTGTACCTAATAAAGTGGACATTGTGCATTAAATTTGCATTTTAAAATGCAAAAAACAAAAAATAAAATAGCAAGATATTTTATCATTGCAAAAGTCCTGAAACTACTATTTTTTTCATTTTTTCAATCAAATTGATCACTGGATCATTGTTTTAAATCAAAATTGTATGTATTTCTTTATTTCTTTATTTATAATGTTGTTGTTTTTTTACTCAGTTGTTGTGCTTTCCCTCGTCTCCAGTTCCCTTTGTGCTGGTTGTAGTTTCCCGTCTCTCTGTTCTCATGAATGATTCATGCAGAGGGGTGTTGGGGGTTATGAATATGACTGCAATCTTGTACATAATCCTGTTTAACACCCCCCCCCCCCCCACCCTCAAATACTTTTGTTCAGAAAACACAACCTTCCAGGGGGGGGGGGGGACAAAAGCGGACGTGGACGTAGGGCCTCACACACACATACCCACACCCACACATACATTGTTCCTTATTTTTTCTGATAATTTTCCATGTATTTCCAGACTCCTCTACAGGTTTCGCCTTTTTTTCAGGCTAGACAATACATTTTACACATAAAAAAAAACAAAAAAAAAAAAAAAAAAAAAAAAAAAAATAAAAAAAAAAAAAATAAAAAAAAAAAAAAAAAAAAAAAAAAAAAAAAAAAAAAAAAAAAAAAAAAAAAAAAAAAAAAAAAAAAAAAGAAGAAAAAAAAAAAAAAAAAAAAAAAAAAAAAAAAAAATAAAAAAAAAAATAAAAAAAAAAAAAAAAAAAAAAAAAAAAAAAAAAAAAAAAAAAAAAAAAAAAAAAAAAAAAAAAATAAAAAAAAAAAAAAAAAAAAAAAAAAAAAAAAAAAAAAAAAAAAAAAAAAAAAAAAAAAAAAAAAAAAAAAAAAAAAAGAAAAAAACAAAAAAAAAAAAAATATACTGCACCCCCACACGGCCCTACAACGATTCTCTTGCTGTACAATGCAGCTGTGCAAAGGATATGGGGTGGACATGAGAGCTCGGTGTGTGTGTGTTGGGTGTGTGTGTGTGTGTGTGTGGTGTGTGTGGTGGTGTGGTGTGTGTGGATGGGTGTGTGGTGTGTGTGTGTGGACCTTGTGAACGGTTGGGTGCTGTTGTAACTGTCAACTAACAGATTGAGGACAATGGTGACATCCTTGTCTTTCATTTGTGGATTCACATTTGCTGACAGTTGTGCGTGTTATGAGTGTGTGTATGCATGTATGTGTGTGTGTTATGAGTGTGTGTATGCATGTATGTGTGTGTGTTATGAGTGTGTGTATGCATGTATGTGTGTGTGTGTGTGTGTAGGTACTTTGGGACAAATTGGAGTTGACGACAAAGTAACAATCGTTAACCCTCCTGTTGTCCTCGGGACAAATTTGACCTTCTATATCTTTCCATATAAGAACTGTGACAAAAGAAAAAAGTTGAAAAAAGTGACAAATGTTGAAACAAATCAACAAAAATATTCTTGAAAAAGTGACCCGAAAATCAGAAACAATGACAATGAAAAACATCGAAAACGTTGAAAAAAAAGCAACAACAAAAAAATTTTACAAAATTGACCAAAACATTGAAAAGAAAGTCAAAAAAGTGACAAACAATTTGAATAAAATTGACAAAAACGTTGAGAAAAGTGTAGAAAAAGAACCAGCAACATCCCACCGCCGGTCGGACTGACACGCCTAGTTTCGGTTGTGCCATTTTCATTGGTCCGCGGCCCTACGGGTAAATCAGCTCTCCAAGCCAACGTTAGTCAAAGTGTTGACATGTGAAAGCACCAAACGTGCATTTTAGACGGAGATGAGAGTATGTCCCGTCGTCTCCACAGCGCTGCGGAGGACGGTCTGGCCATGCGAGACCTACTCCCGTCATCTCTGTCTCAGCAGACCAGACTCCGTTACTCCTCGTCATCCTGATGTTTTTACCAATGCCACAAACTCAAAAAGCTGCATGTCTCTCGCCTCTGTCTATTATTTTGCATCCCTTTGTAGTCATTTTGCATCACTTTGTTGTCATTTTGCATCACTTTGTTGTCATTTTGCATCCCTTTGTTGTCATTTTGCATCCATTCGTAATTATTTTGCATCCCTTTGTAGTCATTTTGCATCCCTTTGTAGTCATTTTGCATCACTTTGTTGTCATTTTGCATCCCTTTGTTGTCATTTTGCATCCCTTTGTTGTCATTTTGCATCCATTCGTAATTATTTTG
>NC_045738.1:30478995-30480740 GCF_008692095.1 Etheostoma spectabile | reverse complement strand
TCTTGTGGTAAATTTTGAATCTCCTTGTTGTCATTTGCCATCTCTTTGGTTGTCATTTGATGTCTTGTTGCCAAGTTTGCATCACGTTACAAGGTCGTTTTTTGCATCTCGTTAGTAATTTTTAAAGCAAGTTTCTTCTTTACGTATGAGACTTCGTAGTCAATTTTTGCGTCATTTTGATTTCCCGTCAGCATTTTTCAACAAATTGAATAGTCCAGTTTTTAGATACCTTTATAGGCATTTTACATCCAAATTCGTAGTCATTTTTCATTACTTTGTTGTCGTATTTTGTATAACGCATTCGTAGTCATTTTGCGTTCACATCTATGTCATTTGCATCCCTTTTGTAGTAATTTTTGAATCACTTTGTAGTACATGCGCATGCCCCTGTTCACTCTGGTCATTTTGGATCAATTCGGTAGGCAATTTCCCCTACAAATATGGTAGCATTTTGCATTTACGTTGTGGTCATTTTGTATAAAGTTAGTTAGTCATTTGCATCCAAATTTTTTCATGGTCATTCGCATTCCTTCATAGGAATTTGCCACCCTTAGTAGTAACTTGGAACACTTTGTTGTCCCTTGTTGCATCCCTTGGAGTGTCTTGCATACCTCTTTCACAGTCATTTTGCATCACTTTGCTTTACATTGTGCCACTCCTCACGTCAACTTTTGCATCCCGTAAGTGTCCGTTTAGTCTCTTTGGTATGTTGGGCTAGCTCGTAGTACCGTTTTACTTTTTTTAAGCAGGTCTTGTGGTTGTTCTCACTATCACGCAGTCACAGACTATCAGCACCCCCTACCTATTCCATAGACCCATACTAATGATACACACCCAACCGATCATAATGCTTGAGACATCTGTTCCTCGATGGGCCCTAAAACCACAGCGCTGCGTGATAACCCCAAAATGGCCAAAAACACCAGAGTGGATCCCTAGTGACGTACCCTACGGTAAGTATTAGCACTGTCACAGGATTGCTAACAGGAAGCACACACAGGCCTCGACAAAGACACACAACACACACAACACCAACACACACCCCCCACACACACACACACACAATAGGGTATTTGTCTAAAGCTGTAGTGATCAGTCTCTGCCTGCGTTATCTTGCATTCTGTCCATCCCTTTGCATCCATTCGTTGTCATTTTGCATCCATTCGTTGTCATTTTGCATCCATTCGTAATTATTTTGCATCCCTTTGTTGTCATTTTGCATCCATTCGTTGTCATTTTGCATCCATTCGTTGTCATTTTGCATCCATTCGTAAATATTTTGCATCCCTTTGTAGTCATTTTGCATCACTTTGTTGTCATTTTAGTCTCTTTGGTTGTTTTGTGTCTTTCTGTAGTCTTTGAGGTGGTTTTCTTATCTCATTGCAGTCACATGACGGACTTTTCAAATACTATTATATTATATTATTATATTATAAAACACACCATAATGCAAAAAGATCACATCTCAGTCAAGCACAATCTGCAAGTGGAGACACAGACCAGGCCAGTTTCTAAAGAGCTCGTCAGTAGATCTCCAGTCTGACGTCACTGAGACACACATGGAGCCTGGTGATCTCATCTCCTCAATCTGATGCAGTGTCCCCTGAGAGGAGCCTCTCTCTCTGTTTCCATGTTTCTCTGCATGTCTCTCACCTCTGTCTCTCTGCATGTCTCTCTGCATGTCTCTCACCTCTGTCTCTCTGCATGTCTCTCACCTCGGTCTCTCTGCACGTCTCTCACCTCTG
>NC_045738.1:30478282-30478985 GCF_008692095.1 Etheostoma spectabile | reverse complement strand
TCTGCATGTCTCTCACCTCTGTCTCTTTGCATGTCTCTCTGCATGTCTCTCACCTCTGTCTCTCTGCATGTCTCTCTGCATGTCTCTCTGCATGTCTCTCGTCTCTGTCTCTCTGTCGTAGGTTTTCAGGTTGATTCATTTCTACGTCTGTCCTTTTGGGGATTCAACATCTGATTAATGTCTTTAGATGGTTATATAATGTGTTGCTGTTGAACGCTGCTTCATCTTAAATGTCATCAACAAAAATAGTTGCTATCTGTTATTTTCACTTTTTTAGCCAACTGATCGAAAACGAAACTAAATAAAAAAAGTACATTATACCACCCTGGACTCATGTAGCTTAACGTACAGCTAGCATGACGTTAGCATGACAGAGCAGCAGGTTTGAGGCTGTCTGAAGCAAAGAGAAAGACAAACACGTTGAAGTTTTGATTGAACTGTTGCCATTTTGTTTTTGTTTATTTTATTTTCCACCGCTCTGAGCTCTTTCGGTTGGAAATGAGCTCGGTGGAGTTTCCGCTTCCTTTTATGAGTCACGGCGGCGCGTCAGAGGGCTTCATGACGCAGTACCGCCACCTGGTGGACAGGAGGGAGAAGGAAGGAAGGAAAAAGGAAGGAAGGAAGGAAGGAAGGAAGGCAGGAAGGGGGGATAAGGGAAGGAAGGAGAAAGGAGGGAAGAAGGAGAGAAGGAGGGAGGAAAGCA
>NC_045738.1:30473776-30475577 GCF_008692095.1 Etheostoma spectabile | reverse complement strand
TTGCTACGGGCGGTTCTCTGAAAACTTACGGTAACTATGGCTTTAAATATACTTATTATAACATATACATCTTGTAAATGGACGACGCTACGCATTAGTCACGTCACGTAGACGTAAAAGATGTCGACGTTTAACGTAGATGACGTCTTTTATTCACCGGATGGACGCAGATTGTTTTGAGATGTGGCGCAAAACTTTCGACACGTTGGGGATTTTTCGATGTTTTGCGCAATTTATTTTAACGTTTTCGGCGGTTAATTTGCAGATAAATCTGCTTTTTAACAACCGGAGTTGTCACGAGGCGATTAAAATAAACCCCTCGTGTTAAAATAAATCTTCAAAATGAGCCCAGAATGTGTTTAAATCTGCTACAACGTGTGTTTATTGCAGTATAACTACATATAGAGCCTTGTGTTTTGGGGATTTCTGTTTTATTTACGCGTTTTAATTTTAGAGACTTCATTAAAAATAAACTTGCGCAACGTTAGTTTCGTGCAGGTGAGCACGTGCAAATGCTCGGCCCCAAATCTCATTTCTCTGCAGATTTTAATCAGGAATTCAAGATTTTAAAATTATAACTTAATCACTTTCCCTTTTTTATGCTACTTTAAACTTCTATTTTACCACATTTTAGAAAAATAATGTACTTTTACGCCATTTATGTAACATCTCTAGTTACTAAAGCACACGTTAATGTAGCTCACAGCTGGGAAATATATCGATATTACATCGATTTAGCGATATAATCGATATCTATCTATAGATGTATATATCCACACATGTTATGTGCCTATGTCCACACATGTTAAATCCGCATTACTGATGCAAATATTTTGTAAAAAGAATTACAATATTATGTTGATAATGAGGTATTTGGTCCAAAATATCGTGATATTTGATTTTTCTCCATATCTGTGTGTGTGTGTGTGTGTGTGTGTGTGTGTGTGTGTGTGTGTATATGTATGTATGTATGTATGTATGTGTATATATATATGTATGTATGTATGTATGTATGTATGTATGTGTATATATATGTATATATATATATATGTATGTGTATATATATGTATATATATATATATATATATGTATATGTGTGTGTGTACTTCCCATATATATCACCCAGCCCTAATGTAGATCTGCGTAAATTGTAACGCTGGATATAATTTGTGAGGAATTAGGACACCAAATACCTTTTTTGAAGTGATACTTAAGTCGAGACATTAACGAACTTAATTCAAAAATAATCACACGAGACCGAGTTTTAGTCACTGGTGAGATTGTCAGGTTCAGGACACTTAAACTTACTAAATTAACGACGGTCAAAAGCAACTGCTCCTAACGATCTTCAATATTCTCTCTGTAGCTCAGTTTTTTTATACACACACACACACACACACACACTCAAAGGATAAGGAATACAGACATTGGGCTGTGGTTATCTATATTATGCTACAATAATGTCAGTTTCCAAAGTGCAGACAGTTCGAACAATGTGTTCCTTGAGTGCCCTTGAAACTCTGCCTCCTAATCTGTTAACCAGCAGAAACTGGACCAGACAGTTGTTAAATGCACACTTAACAATTAAGCAAGAAAGTCACACTACTTAAGAAACTACTTTTGAAGAAAGAAGAAATAAAAGACTATATCAAAATGAATTCTCTATCAGAGATAATTATGACACTTTTCCGAGTTATTTTTAAAGTTGTATTCCAGAGATCTGTGTGACAAATTCTTACCAAAACCATTTTCTCACTCCAGGTTTTTTAATGCTTGTTCAGCGCTGGTCTCTGGAGGATGC
>NC_045738.1:30450731-30473766 GCF_008692095.1 Etheostoma spectabile | reverse complement strand
CCCCCCACTCTGGACTGTCCCCTGCAACACACACACACAAGGTTAGACCATCTCCCAAGTGTGTTTTGAAGTTCTCTGCTGTGTGTGTGTGAAGCGCCGTGATGATGCTTTTTCCTGCCATTCGTAGTTTCCACCAGAGGTTGAAAGACCAAAGATGGCCCAAACCTTCCTTGGATGTCTGAGCGCTTTTTAGCATCACAGCAGCATGTTCACAGTAGTACTAGGGTGTTAAAGACTGGTCCGAGCTTTCCAGAACTACATATAATGTGACTTTTTGGATTAAAAACAATGGATATATGTGCAGTTTAGTGTCCAAAATTCCCCCTAACATACCCAAATTTCATCAGCCACCAGCCAAAATAAATGGATGTAAATTCTCTTTTCGTCCTCTCTACTTAACTCTGTAAAGAATAGGTAACGTCTGCACATAAGGCACTTGGACTTAAACTTTAAATGTTGTATTTATTGCCCCATTTGGTCGGATCCTGTATTTTTTTAATCAATGTTGTCGTCTTTGTTGTGTACTGCATGTCAACTTCTTCGCTACTGCAGCAGAATTAATTGTCAAATGCAGGTCTTGAACTTTGAAATTGGTCCACTTCCTATCCCCTGATCAGGGCCTGAGGTTGACCTTTTTTTGACCACTTGCCCCAGTGGGGGGGGGGGATTTAAAAATCTGTCTTTTTACCAGCTAGTTCTTTATTTTACTCCATAAAGAGGAAAAACAAGAATTGCTGTGTCTGTGATCCTGTCTAATTCATGGTAGCCTACTTGTGGTCATTGTGCCGTCATTGTGTGTAATGGGGGGGGGGGCGCCTTGATAGTCCAGCATAATGTCCTATCCTGGTCTGGGACACGTTCACACGGTTTGATAAAGGACTTGTTGGATTTTAATTTATGTTAATGTTAATGTTTTGAGTCTTTCGCTGTACGATTAGTTGGTAAATGTGAGATGTTCGAGTCACACACGTCTCGTCTTCACATCAGGAACATGATTTTGACCCGTCATCACTCCTGATTGGTCAGTGGCTGCACACGGGACTGCTGGGATTGTCGCGAGTAGTGAACATGCGATAGGGCGTCCCCGGCTGCCAATCAATGTCTTCCAGTGATGAAGGCCCCTGATTGGTCCGGGCCCGTAAGCAACTGCGTACCCTGCTTACAGATAGTTAAGAGTCAGTCACTCGATTCTCATTGGCTACCAGCCAACGTGGCAGATAGGTAGACCGGGTTACCCACCAATTGCAAAATTTTGGGGGGGGGGGGGTGTTAATGTCAGGCTCTGCCTCTGACTGATCGGCTAGCCTAACCTTAACCACTCAAGGTCAAAGTCTCGGCGTGGCCGTGGTGGAATTTGGGACACTAAACTGCACGCAAATCAAATAAATGTAGTTCTTAAAGCTGAACTAGACATCCTTCTCCATGTTAATTTATCTTTTTGTGTGTACTGGATGGATTTTTCTCTGTTAAATGAGAAGTTTCCTGGCTTTCTAACACCAGACGTGTTCTCCAGGGTTACGCCGGCCACCCCCGGGGGGGAAATGAACTCGCGGGACACCGTAGAGACGCTGCTCAGCTGTGTCGCGGTGAATGAAAGGCCGGATTCCTCAAGAAGCACATGCACGTAACCTGGGGACAGGTGAGCGCTTCATCTATGTTTTGAGACGGCTTTCTTTTGGGTTTGTTGAAGTTGAGTAAACAGTTGGCTTATAAACTGTTTTAAAATAAAATCCTAATGTTCGTAAGAATTACAGGATAAACCGTTATTTTATCAAGGAATTAGCAGATTTTTTTGTCAATGAAAGTCCACATAAAAATAGAAACATGCCCATCACAAGTGATGGTGTCTTGTGCACAACAGGCAAATATAGTCAAATAATCTATCTTGTATTTAATTTTGATAAAATACTGACAGCAGCAAATCTTCATTTTAATTATATGGAGCAGACTAAATTTGGTGCCATATGCTTGGTTTTTAAAGATCTAAAAATATATCACAGTATTATAGTTTATAGACACATTTGAAGGTCTGAAACTAAATTTAAGATTGTGAAATGAAATTTGCAGCCTGTCCCATGAAGCTCCATTATACCCAAATTATTGGCCGCTATGCCCTGTCTTTAAGACTTAATGAGACTATTTTTGAGGCAGCTTAACTGCGTGATCTCCCAGACTCTCATCTGTTCGCTGTGATGATGCTTTTCCGCCATTCGTAGTTTCCACCAGAGGTCCTAACGGACCAGAGATGGCCCAAACCTTCCTTGGATGTCTGAGCGAACAGTTTAAACTTTGTAACGTGTCTCGTTGCGACATTTGCTTTCAGATCTTAACTGTTGGTTTCCATCTCTCTCTCAGGGTGACGACCTCCGTCGTGATGTCTCATTAAATCTACGTCTTCCTCAGAGATGAAGGTGATCCACTCCTGTAACGCTGGTACGTTAAAGTTAAGATCTTGTCTACAAAAGTGAAACTTGTCCATCACAGACAAGAGTTTTCTTTTGTCCACAACAGTCAAATACACTTAAATATTTCCTTTTAAAGTGTCTGCAATACAGAAAACGCAGCAAATCTTATGTAATATTCTGAAGAAGATGCAAATAATTGGGGCTTTTTGTTTGGTTTTCTAAAGGATTAAAGTGCTTGTATTATGCTTTTTGGCTTTCCCCCTTGACTTTAATGTTATATCTTTTTGTGCATGTTATTAGGTTTACAAATTGAAACACACACACACACGAAGGTGACACTGTTATGTTTTTAAGTTAACGTCTTCTCCACAAAAGCCCCTCACAAGTTTTGTCAAATACACTTAAATATTCAATTTTCAAGTGTGTGAAATACAGAAAACGCCGCATATCCTGATGTAATATTCTGTAGATACAAAAAAATTGGCCTTTTTGCTTGTTTTTTAAAGGATTAAAGTGCCCATATAGTGCTTTTTGGGCTCCATTTGCTTTCAGATCTTAACTGTTTGTTTCCATCTCTCTCTCAGGGTGACGACCTCGGCTCGTGCTGTTGCATTAAATCTACGTCTTCCTCAGAGAGGAAGGTGATCCACTCTTGTGACCCTGGTACGTTTTTAAGTTAATTAATGTATGATCCTGTTCAGTCTTGTCGCTGTGATGATGCTTTTTCCGCCATTCGTAGTTTCCACCAGAGGTCCTAACGGACCAGAGATGGCCCAAACCTTCCTTGGATGTCTGAGCGACTGAAGGAGAACGATGATAACTTCGTCTTTAATATTCATCATAACTAAATGCATCTCAAATCTCCATTTCAGGCCTGATGTGAAAGGGGGCATCTGGATCTTGGGAGTCCTTTTGGAAGACCCCCTACTGAGGTAGGTCGTCCTCGGGTCAAATTGACCGCTTTCAAAGTGATTTATATCAGAAATGTGGATTCCTTTCAACCAAATTACCCCAAAACATGGATGATTTCATACAACGTTCCTTTGGTAAAATGAATTATTACTTTCAATTATTTGGATGTTTTTTATTTTATGTTATAGCATTTTAATTATTTTTTTTTAATGGTTTCCAAACCGTATTCAGACTAAACTTTAACATCTACCCATCTGAGATCCACTCAACATCCTCTGATCTTAACTATTAGTCAAAATAATTCATAATGTTTGCCTTTCTAACTAAAAACAAATGTATAATTTGATATGAATGAGGTTTGTTGACCATGAAAAGTGTAAAACCTGTTATTAAACCAGCTGAAGTTTTTAAAAAAAGCACCAAAAGCTGAAAAAAGTGACAAGTCAGATCCGATAAAGCAACAAAAACATTGAAAAATCATAAAATGTTCATGGTTAACGGGAAGACAACACAAGGGTTACGGGAACTAGAGTCTAAATGTCCTGAATGTAGACTTTCTTTTACTTCATGCACAATATGAGTAAGTAATAAAAATAGATTCAAAGGTCCAATGAAAAGCAGATCTGACCGTAGAAGAAGAATCCAACTCAACCTTTTTATTTATTTTTTTAATCTGGTCCCAACATTTCGCTGTGATGATGCTTTTCCTCCATTCGTAGTTTCCACCAGAGGTCCTAACGGACCAGAGATGGCCCAAACCTTCCTTGGATGTCTGAGCGAACAGTTTAAACTTTGTAACGTGTCTCGCTGCGACATTTGCTTACAGATCTTAACTGTTGGTTTCCATCTCTCTCTCAGGGTGACGACCTCGCATTAAATCTACGACATCTTCCACAGAGATGAAGGGGACGCTGGTACGTTTTTTAAGTTGATGTCTTCTCCACAAAAGCGAAAACTTGTCCACAAGTTTTGTCAAATACACTTAAATATTCCATTTTAAAATGTAAGCAATACAGAAAATGCAGCAAATCCTTATGCAATATTCTGAAGATACCAAAAAATTGGCTTTTTGCTTGTTTTTTTTTTTAAAGGATTAAAGTGAACATATAATGCTTTTTGGGCTCCATTTGCTTTCAGATCTTAACTGTTGGTTTCCATCTCTCTCTCAGGGTGACGACCTCACATTAAATCTACGACGTCTTCCACACAGATGAAGATGATCCACTCCTGTGACGCTGGTACGTTTTTAACTTAATGTATGATCCTGTTCAGTCTTGTCGCTGTGATGATGCTTTTTCCGCCATTCGTAGTTTCCACCAGAGGTCCTAACGGACCAGAGATGGCCCAAACCTTCCTTGGATGTCTGAGCGACTGAAGGAGAACGATGATAACTTCGGTCTTTAATATTCATCATAACTAAATGCATCTCATATCTCCCTTTCAGGCCTGATGTGAAAGGGAACATCTGGATCTTGGAGTCCTTTTTGGAAGACCCCCCCCACTGAGGAGCAGTAGGTGTGTATCTCATCTGTTTAACCCTCGTGTTGTCCTCAGGTCAAATTTGACCGGTTTTCAAAAAAATTTTAATTTTTATATCAGAAATATGGATTTCTGTCAACTAAATTACCCTAAAACAACATGGATGATTCCATACAATGTTCTTCAGGTAAAATGATTACTTTCATTGAATTTTTTTTTGGGTGTTTCATCTAAATAAATCCAACTCAGTCTCTTTATCTGGTTCCTACATTTCGCTGTGATGATGCTTTTCCGCCATTCGTAGTTTCCACCAGAGGTCCTAACGGACCAGAGATGGCCCAAACCTTCCTTGGATGTCTGAGCGAAATCAGTTTTATTTATATAATCAGCCCGTAATGTCTGTCTGTCGGCTAAAGGTTCTTATTTTTATTGTGTTTTTATGTCACAGGTCGAACACCCAGTGGCTGCGATGCATCGATTTCTCTACACTTCGGATTAATTAACACTTGTTTACAAAAATAAAGATCCAACTGTTGACTAAATTCTGTGATGTGTGGTACACTTCTTTTACATTTTTCCCCCCGCTGAACTGCTTTCTATACGGCTGAGTTAAACAGCTATTAATGTTTTGCACATTATATGGGATTAAAGGTTGTAAACAATTGGTTGATGCACAGGATTTAAATCTGCTACTTTTTGAAATGGTGCATTGCATTTGTCACAAAATGGCCAACTACAAAATGTGAACTACACTTACACAGGTGTGTTACCATCCTGTTGTCCTCAAGTCTAGTGTGAACCATTTTCAATATCGGAAATTTGGGTTTCTGTCAACCATATTGTCAAAGAAAACCTGGATGGTTCAGCACAATGCTCTTGTAATAAGAGTCCGCTACTTTCATTGAATGTGGGAGTTCAATTTCAAAGCATTTGGAGAAAATGATGACAAGAACGTTGACAAATGCTGGTTGGAAACCGTAATTTTTGGGGAAACAAATGTAAAAGTACTAAGGAAAAAATATATAAGTGACAAACCTGCGGGGAAATTGAATGTTAAGCTACTAAATGTTTTCCTATAGCCTTCATGTTGTCCTCATGTTGTCCTCATGTTGTCCCCATGTTGCCTTCATGTTGTCCTCATGTTGTCCCCATGTTGTCTTCATGTTGCCCTCATGTTGTCTTCATGTTGCCCTCATGTTGTCTTCATGTTGTCCTCATGTTGTCTTCATGTTGTCCTCATGTTGTCCTCATGTTGTCCTCATGTTGTCTTCATGTTGTCCTCATGTTGTCCTCATGTTGTCCTATATCAATGTTCTTTTTAATTCCCCAAAATAACATGATTGATTCCAACGCTCTTTGCCAAGTACAAATCTCTACTTTCATTAATTTTGGGTCTTATTCAATTTTATAGCATTGTAAAACAAATTGAAGTGTTGTTGAAATAGTATTGAGTAAAAGTTGACATATTCCAGTCTGTGATTATCATCAACATCCATTCCTTTAATTTTAGTCTCAATAATTCCTAATTTCTGCTTTTCTAACTCAAACATTAGGTATAATTTCCTATAAATGAGGTTTATTGACCATAAATTCCAAAAATAACTACAACTAAAATTAGTCAGTGTTACGTAACGTAACGCGCTGAGAGTTCCGCCTATATTTTTGACCCTCTTGGCTTTCCGTAGCCACGCCGCCTGAGAGCAGCTGTTTGCGGGGAAGCTGCTGTCAAAGCACGGCTAGCTCTGCTAGCTGTCTGCCGGCTAACTTGCAACAGGGGGGGGGGGAAGGAGGAGGATAAAACGCAAACAATGGCGGGTGTGCACCCTCAGGTATGTAACCCGGCGTAAATAACGCGTCTGTTTACGCACTGTGAACCCTAAAATATGAGGCGTTTGAGGTCTAAATGAACACCAACAGTGGTCGACAGGAGCTAACGATGGTGCATCTAGAGCTACATGCTGCTGCTGCTGCTGGGACGTGGCAACACAGAGGTGTTATAAAGACAAGAAACGCCTGGTTTGACTTATGCATTACGCCTTATAATCCTTTTAATAAGGGGCTTACATCTCATTGCGCGTAATAAGTTGCGTTAACCTACATTAAAGTGTCCATTGAGACCCACAGCTGCTATTTCTGTCCCTGTCTCCTTACAGGACGACCTGCTGAAAATGACTCACAGGGAGAACTGGAAGTGAGTAGCAGCACTTTCTTTCCCATTATACACCCCAGAAAATGCGCAATTTAATATTAAATACTTGGCTACATAATAAAAATGCTGCATTTTTTCCCCATTCCCAATCATATTCCATCTTATCTTTCTGCCCCATGACTTCCACTTTTTCCTTCTTCTTCTTCTGTGGTTTTCAGGGTGCAGCACGAGCGTCTGCACGTGAAGCACAGGGGTCACGAGGCCATGCACGCGGAGATGGTGATGATCCTCATCGCCACGCTGGTGGTGGCCCAGATAGTCCTGGTGCAGTGGAAGCAGCGGCACCACCGGTCCTACAACGTGAGGAAACCACAATATTCATCAGATATACACTGTTTTTAATTGATCCCCAGTGGCTAAATTACAATTAAGTAACTGTTGGAACGCACTAGCCTGGCTCCGCCCCCCTAGGTGCTTAATTCTGGGTTTGCAGGGTACTCTTGGGTTTCCTCCGACCCGGTCCAATCAGGGAACAGAGGGCGTGGCTGAGAGCGATGGTTTGAGTTGTAGTTCTGTAACGGCGGAGGAGAAAGATGCGAGTGAAGCCGTTCGGTCTGTATCCAGAAGTTAAAGCCCAAGCAGGACCCATCTTTGTTGTAGGGTTGTTGGGGGTCGTGATGTTGCCCCCCCCCCCCCCCCCCCGTGGCTCGGAGACAGTTAGATTGTCCAGCTCGACTCCGTTAGCGGCGAAGGCTAACGCTAGAACATAGGACGGCTTCAGTTCCTCTCGTGGAAAACTCAAACCGAGCTGTTTGATGGCAAGATAAAGCTGTGAATTAAACTGATAGATGTCTTTAGGTGTCTAGCTGCGCGCGCCACCCCCCCCCCCCCCACACACACACACACACACACACTAGGACCAGGACAGGTTAATTTGGTAATAAGACACCTCAAAATTAATGAAAGTAGAGATTTGTACTTGGCAAAGAGCGTTGGAATCAATCATGTTATTTTGGGGAATTAAAAAGAACACTGATATAGGACAACATGGGGACAACATGGGGACAACATGAGGACAACATGAGGGCAACATGAGGACATGAGGACAACATGAGGACAACATGGGGGCAACATGAGGGACAACATGAGGGCGACCTGGGGACAACATGAGGGCAATATGGGGACAACATGGGGACAACATGAGGACAACATGAAGACAACATGAGGGCGACCTGGGGACCACATGAGGGCAACACGGGGACAATATGGGGGCAACACGGGGACAATATGGGGACAACATGAGGGCAATATGAAGACAACATGGGGGGCAACATGGGGACAACATGAGGACAACATGAAGACAACATGGGGGCAACATGGGGGCAACATGAGGACAACACGGGGACAATATGGGGACAACATGGGGGCGACATGAGGGTTAAATAATTAAAAGTAATTCTAAACTGTCCTCCTCCTCAGCTGGTGACGCTGGTCCAGATGTGGGTGGTTCCTCTTTACTTCACCATCAAACTCTACTGGTGGAGGTTTCTGTCCATGTGGAGCATGTTCTCCGTGGTCACCAGCTACGTCATCTTCAGAGCCACGCGCAAGCCGCTGGCCTGCCGCACGCCCAGGTGAGGACAACGGTCGGGACTGTGGGCGTCGGGACAGACGCTGGCGTTCGTCCCGGGATGTGTTTCTGTCTTAGAAATATATGATTTAAGGAATATGTGCATTCTCCTCTTTTGTTGATGTTTGGCACTGATAGGACTGCATCCAATTTAGTTTGGTATTGTTTCAAATGTAAGAAATTCAGATTTGTACCAAATCCTGTCATACCTGGCCGGTATTTCAGTAAAAAAATAATCCACAATAAATCAATAAATTGACAAAATATTTGCTTGAGACTGTGGTGTAACTTGCGTGTGTTCCCGTGTCCCTCAGGATGGTCTACAAGTGGTTCCTGCTGATCTACAAGCTGAGCTATGCGGTGGGCGTCCTCGGCTACCTCGCCATCATGTTCACCATGTTCGGCTTCAACGTCTTCTTCAGGTGAGTCTCCGCCCACAGACTCCCAAAGCGGTCTTTCCAGGGGGGTATCTGTTGTTGGGTCCCAGTCACTCGCACTTAAAGCGTCAGCTCGCCGAGGCAGAGCAAGGCGGCTTTATGTGTGAAGCACATTTCATCAACGAGGGAACTATAAGTGCTTAATGTAAAACATCAAAGAGCAGCTAAAACACTCGTTAAAATAGAAAAAGATAGGTTAGACTTACAGGCCGGGCTGTAGTCAAGACCACCTTAGTTGAGTCCAAGACCAGGACTAGTCGAGTCCAAGTCAAGACCTAGTCCAAAGAGGTTCTAGTCTGAGTCAAGACCGAGTCCAGGACAGAAAAACAGGTTTTATGCATGACAGTATCAAGACAATCATTTTGGGTTTCACTTTCTCTCCAATATTAATATCATCAACATAATAAAGACACCTGGACTCGGTCCAGACCAGAAGCCCAAAAGCCAGATCTGGCAAGACCAGCGGCCGAGACCGACACAAGTCCGAGTCCAAATACTAGCGAGACCGAGACAAGTCCGAGACCATAGAAAAACGGTCTCGAGTCCAAGACTGGACTCAAGTACTACAGCCCTGCTTACAGGAATACAAGTTGCAGGTCAGTGTAGGAAATGAACAATTTCATTGATTTGATCTGAAAAGAAATATTTCTTTCCCCAGCGAGTCCTCTCATTTGACCAGCTTGAACTACAGACTATCTGGCCTTTCTTTCAACATTTGTGCTTGGAAAAAGAAGCTAATTCTTTGTGTTGATCAGCTAATCGATCGACTTATCAAGTCTAAAACAGTCTGCAGGACAATTTAGGGACACACTGTGCAGAGTCATGCCTGAAACCCACGATGAAACTGTCTTTAAATATAAACCTGTCGATTCCAGTTTGGTCTTTGGCCGTCGATGCAGTTAAACAGGACATGTCTTCACTCTGAAAGCATCATAAATTCTCCATAAAGCCCTGTGGAGTCTTTCCACATCCTCAGACTGGGAGTCCTCTATGTCAATTAACATGTCTCTCAGTCCAGTTAAGCCTTGTGTTGTCCTCCCAGGTCAAAAACGTACAAATATTTGACATTTTTGTCCCTTTTCAGACTCTTTTTTTTCCACTTTTCTTTTTCTTTTCCCAATAACACCACTTTACTACCACTAGTTTTACTACTTTTTGGAATTCATGGTCAATAACACTCATTTATATACAATTACACCTAATGTTTGAGTTAAGAAAGCAGAAATTATGAATTATTTTGACTAATAGTTAAGATCAGAGGAATGAAAGTGATCAGTTGTATTTATAAAGATCGATGGAAGGAATCCAATCCATGTTTTATGGTAATTTGGTTAAAAAGAAACTCATATTTCAGATATAGACATTTATTAAAGGGGTCAAATTTGACCCGAGGACAACAGGAGGGTTAAGCACAGTTTATATATGACCATCATTCATTGGAAAGACAATACACATCATATGAATTATTCCCTCTCACTAAGAGACTGCTGGGGGTTCTTCTGTGTCTGTGCAGGATCAAGGCGGAGGACTCGATGGACGTGGGTGTGATCATGCTGTTTTACGGCCTTTACTACGGCGTCATGGGCAGAGACTTTGCAGAAATCTGCTCCGACTACATGGCTTCTACCATCGGGGTAGGGCCGGTATTTTCTATTGATCATTCATGAGAAATGACCTGATGTTTCAATACTAGTTGTTGTAAATTCAAACTCAAATCTGAACCCACGGACTTGACTCTGATACTTGCAGATTCGGTGAGACTCACACTTCCCGAGGATGTCCTTATCTCTGATGTCCAACTAGTGTAAAATCTGAATATCTACCTAGAAGTCACAGAATAAAGACGCTCCGTCTGCAGAACATGTCCGAGATTCTTCATGTTTTTGACATTTTATTCAGTAGCACATTAATCCAGCAATATCTGTCTCTACATCTATGGGTTCACAGCACACAGGAACTGGTGATAAATCAGTCAGCCGGCTTTTATTGGTGCCTGTTTGCCAAAAAAGATTTAAACAAAGATTTAAAAGTTGTCCTACTAAATGCATGGCAACATTCCTCTTCACAGCTCCCGAATGATTTCTTTTTAATTGGTATTCTCCACATAATAATATTAAATTCTAGATTATAGAACAGATATTTGGCCCATGTTGTGTGGAAAATGTGGATATACTGCACCTCTAATTCACACATTGTTAATGTGTGAGTGTGTGTGTGTGTGTGTGTGTGTGTGTGTGTGTGTGTGTGTGTTCAGTACTACAACAAGGGGGGCATGCCCAGCAGGAGCCTGACCGACGACATCTGTGCCGTGTGCGGTCAGAGGATCCTGGTGGACGTGGAGGAGGAAGGATTCATAGAGGACACCTACCAGCTCTCCTGTGGACACATGTATCCTAAAACTCGGCTGATGTCTCTCTCTCTCTCTCGCTCTCTCTCTCTCTCTCTCTCTCTCGCTCTCTCTCTCGCTTTCTCTCTCTCTCTCAATTCAATTCAAATTTATTGGCATGAATGTATTATACAATAACAATATTGCCAAACTATCATACAAACTACATAAGAAAAATCAACCCCATTCTTTTCATTAAACAGTAATTAAAGCGTAAAGTAGTTAAATCGTGTGTGTTAGATAAAAATTTAATACATTAAAAAATAAAATAAATAAAACGGTGTGTGTGTGTTAAAAATATTAAAAAATAAAATAAATAAATAAAACTGTTAAAAAAGTAATATATATTAAATAAATGAAACAGTAAGTGTGTGTGTGTGTGTGTGTGTGTTAAAAAACTAAAAATATATTAAAAATTAAATAAATAAAACAGTAAGTGTGTGTGTGTGTGTGTGTGTTTAAAAAAAAATATTTTAAAAAGTAAAAATAAAATGAGTAGATAAAACAGTAAGCGTGCGCACGTTAACAAAAATTAAAATATGTAAAAAAGGAGCTCACAGTCAGGCTACATCTACACTACTCTGGTTTCAATTTCAATCGTAGTTTTAAGACAGAAACGATCGCTGTGCACACAGAGATTTAACTCCAGCCGCAGCACTAATCTCAGACAACACATGTCACATGACCATTCACACACACTCTGGGCATGTGCGTGCCGGTATGAACAGGAAGCAGAGAGTCTGCGGTTGAAAATCATAGATGTTTAAATTGAAATTACAGAAAATACTTTGTAAGAGCGGGGATTAATTAGCTTGGCGTGAGGACGAGGTAGAACTGTTACTGAAAGGTCTGGAAGCTACCTGACCGATAAGACTGACATGTGGGAGCCCGGATAGCTCAGTTGGAAGATGTATTATACACGGGTACGTATATATATATATATATAGATATAGATATAGAGGTCTATAGCGAGCCTGGGTTTCACTCCAGCCTGCGGCCCTTTATTCCCCTCTCTGTCTCCCCTTTAATTTCTTTAACTGTCCTGTCAATACATGCCTGAAATATGCCCCGAAATAATCTTAAAAATAAAAAAACAGCAGTGTTTCTGAATGTCTTTGTTTCAGAGGCTCGGAAAATGCCGGAGTAGAGTGGACGGGGGTCTTAAACCATTTAGTTTGAGTTCTTTAACCTTAATCCAAATCAGTCCTGTCGTCACAGTAGGAGCATTATTCCAAAGTTGTTCCCTGTTCTAAGCTGGTTGGTTGTAAACTGTCTAGACTGAGTCATTTCTTCCGTGTTTCCGCCTTAACTTGCCCCGCCCCCTCAGATTCCACGAGTTCTGCATCCGCGGCTGGTGCATTGTGGGAAAGAAGCAGACGTGTCCGTACTGCAACGAGAAGGTTGACATGAAGAAGCTGATGAACAACCCGTATCCTTGTACTGTCCCTGTGTATTCAGACTTTCACATTCAGATGGGTTCGTCGTTCAAGCATGTTAAGACTTAAAGGAACCAAAACGTGTTACCCAGGTCCAGAAGTAGACACAATAAATAACATTTGTAGTGTTTTAGCTAAACTAAACCCTCCTAATTATAAATAAAACATAGAACATAATAAATAGAACACCTGAGTTAAAACTCATCTTGATGTTTTATGCATCTACTGCAAGGAAGACATGATTGGTCGTATCAGCTGATTTATGGGGTTCAGGAACCCCAGAGCCCTGATGTGCATCTAGCACCAGGCATTAGTCCAGACCACGCAGCTGGTTAACAAATCTGAAACCTATCCGCAAAGGGATTTACTCTAAAACTACCACTACCCAGAATCAGAAATACTTTATTGATCCCCGAAGGGAAACTCTGTGTTTACCCCTGATTTCCACCAACTTCAGAACGGCTACGGAGTCATTAGGTTTCCATTAAAGTCATTGTGTGTATATGTGTGTGTAAGCAAAAAATAACTTGTCCATCTGTGCGTGATATGGATTGGCACCAAATTCCAAGGGGGTCTTCCTTGGCCAGTGCTTCACCTTTCCACCAACTTTCATGAAAATCCAGCTAGTAGTTTATCTACAAACTAATATTAACCCTCATGTTGTCCTCGGGTCAAATTGACCCATTTTCCTATTTCATTTCAACGTTCTTTTTAATTCCCCAAAATAACATGATTGATTCCGCACAACGCTCTTTGCCAAGTACAAATCTCTACTTTCATTAATTTTGGGTCTTATTCAATTTTATAGCATTGGAAAACAAATGGAAGTGTTGTTGAAATAGTATTGAGTAAAAGTTGACATATTCCAGTCTGTGATTATCATCAACATCCATTCCTTTAATTTTAGTCTCAATAATTCCTAATTTCTGCTTTTCTAACTCAAACATTAGGTATAATTTCCTATAAATGAGGTTTATTGACCATAAATTCCCCAAATAACTGTAAAACTAAAGTTAATAAGTCAGTGTTAGGTATTGTTGAAAATGTTAAAAAAGGGACAAGTGACAAAAAGGGACAAGTGACAAAAAGGGACAAGTGACAAAAAGGGACAAGAACGTAAGAATAAGTTAAAAACATTGATAAAAAAGTGTCAATAAAAGTGTTGATTTTCAATTTTGACGGGGAGACAACACAAGGGTTAAATACGTGAGTTACTAGGCGGAGGTTATAACGGGGGTAGGAACAAATTAATTAGCGAAGAACATAACGTATGTATTTTTTCAGGTTAAAATTGCCTTTTATAACACTAAACCTAATAAGCACCCTGTTTGATTTTTATTTAAAGTATTATTATGCATTGCCTGATTTTAAAAGTCCAGCGAACCATGTTTTCGTCAGAACGTTGAGCATCATCTCTCCTCTATCTGAACGCTCTCCTTGACTCCTTCATCCTTCAGCTGGGAGAAGACGCACGTCCTGTACGGGCAGCTGCTCGATTGGCTCAGGTATCTGGTCGCCTGGCAACCCATCATCATAGGCATCGTCCACGGGATTAACTTCTCCCTGGGCCTGGAGTAGAGCCCTGTGGAACGCCGCCGTGAGTACGGGACGTCCTGGAGTCGTGACCAAAAAAAGTACAGTCAAAGAACTGTCAAAGTCGGCGCTACAAGGACCCAAATCAGTCTATTGTTTCCTCGGTACGTGTTGCTAGACTGGACGCTTTGCACGGTTTCCAGCGGACTGACCCCCAGGTGGTCCTGGTCTCCGTGTGCAGGGGGACACTGTGATGCCAAGACCGTTGCCAACTTGAACAAAAACGAGAAAAAATTGGGTACAGATCCAACGTTTGACACAAGGAAGACACGTGTAGTTTGGAATTCATGGACATGTTGCTGTCATGTACGTTGTTTTTTTAATGTGATGAATCGTAGCTTCACTTTGGACTGAAAACCCTCAAAATGCCTTTTTTTTTTAAAACAGGTTAACCCTCCTGTTGTCCTCGGGTCAAATCTGACCCCCTTTAAAAAATGTCCATATCTGAAATATGAGTTTATTTTTAACCAAATTACCACAAAAAATTGATTGGATTCCTTCCAACGCTCTTTGCAAATACAACTGATCACTTTCAGTCCTCTGATCTTAACTCAGAAGTCAAAATAATTCATAATTTCTGCTTTTTTAACTCTAATATTAGGTATAATTCTATATAAATGAGGGTTATTGACCATGAAATCCATAAATTAGTAAAACTAGTAAGGTGGTGTTAGTGAAAACTAAAAAAAAAAGTCTGAAAAAGGGACGAAAATATCAATTTTTCGTCATTTTTTTGACTCGGGAGGACAACACGAGGGTCAACAGTCTATTTGCACACCGCTGACACCACCAACACGACCGTTGTTTTAAATAGTTAATCTGCAGACTACATAATAGAAAAAATTGTGCCCAAACACCTGTTTACATTTCATTTAACGTTGTTCATTACAAAAGGTCGATTTGCAACGTCTGTTGTGTAATGTTTTTATTAATATGAAGCTGAAGTTGCCAAATGGTCGACTTGTATCGTAGCAGCTGGAGTCCGAATGTCCCAGTTATGTCTCTTTTAATGATTTTTGTCGACTTATCAGCTGATCCTCCATGATGTAAACTAGTCAAGTTACAAAATGTGGGATAAAGATCAGCGAGAAATGAGTAAAGTGTACTTTTGTTTTGATGCTGTTCTCCTAACATGGCGGCACGCGGCCCAAAACATTCAATTAAAGCAGTTTGATTGGGTTTTTATTAAATCCTGGGAAACTTTTCCATCTGTCGGGAAGAAAAATCAAACGTAACATTGCTTTCTTTATCAAGACTGCTGCTGATAATAACTTTGTATTTATTAAATATTTATAAAACCACATCAAAGTGTTGGATTGTTTTTTAATGGCGTGGTGGTCTCCAGTTGGGTCAAAGAAAGGAACGGTCTACTGAGACTTTGGAAATGAGACCATGGGATCTACTGTGAAACACACTGAACTTTAGAGAGAATAATCTCAGAAGGCTGACTTTAACCCTCGTCTGGTATTCGGGTCAAATTAACCCATTTCACATTTTTTACAAGAAGTAAAATGGTCCAAGTTCCATGTTTTCTACCTGAAATCAGCGTCCTTTCCTTATTTCCTGTGATAAACATGTATTCCTGACTCAGAACATTATTCTGGATATGACACTTATGTTGTTTCCATAGTGGATTTTTAACATGAATTATAACTTATGACAAAAAACAAACCCCACTTCCATGTTTAATAGTGTGCTAGTAGAGACTGATGCATTCCCTAAACATATATATATATTTAGAATTATGCAGCATATTGGCCAGGAGTCCTTCTTGATGCATAGTCCACTATCTCAAACATTTGTCTCAGATCAGGCCGAGGATGCTGGGAATCGGTGGAGTTGGATCGTAGCGGTGCAACGTACGGTAGCCTACTGTAATGAGAATTAGATTGAATTCGGAATTGATGACAAATAATAACGGTAACTCAAGTGAAATGATTGTAAACCTGTTAGTGAGGACTAGATTAGGACTGGATTTAAAGCTGGCTCTGGTTTCCAACTTCGGCCCAGGTGTGTGTGTTAGACCTCAGACGGAGACAACTTCTCTCTGTCGATGCTTTATTACAATCATGCAACAGTACAAACACGGGCGTGGGTAGCTATGACTGTGTGTGTGTGTGTGTGTGTTGTTGTGTTGTGTGTGTGTGTGTGTGCAAAAAATAAATGACATTGTAAAGGCTACCATACACAATGCATATAGGAATCCTACATATGCTTGTAAATAATAACAATAAACACACTGTTAATTACATTATCCTATTAAATGTAATTGTAGCATGTAGTAAATAATGCACCTAAAATATAAATGTGAGAGAGGACGTTCAACAATTGCCATTATACCGAATCAACAGCCAGGTGTAACTAACAGTTTTTTTTATTATGACTGTATAAAATAGGTTTTAAAGTGCTCTCCCTTCTCTTCATTGAAGCCTCTCTGTTTACAGGCTTGTGGTCAGGCAACGTGCGATAGGTGCCAAAAAAATCTGTTTGGTTCTGCCATTTTGTTTTGTTTTGTCATGGTCAAAATAATCGTGGCAGATAATCGTGATATCCTAAGCAACAACAAAAAAAAAAAAACCTTGATTCATATTTTTCCCTGAATCGTGCAGGCCTAATTACAACTGAAAATTTTCGAAATGTGATCAAATTGGGACCTTGGGAATCTAATCAATTTGGGAAGTCAATAGCAAAACAGCTCTACAGTCTATTAACTGGTTTTGCAGTGATCTGAGTCCAGGGTTTTTCTATAGACATGTAGCAGCAGTGCACCGCGGTTACGGGCTGTATTATCTAGTGCTTCCAGAAAATGACCCTGGATACAGGCCTGCTGACGTCCCTTTTTCATCAAGCATCTTGTGTTAACATGTCATGGTCTTTACAGGAGCGAGCTGTCGTCTCTAAACCCGAGAAACATGGCCGAGAAACACCAGGTAAGTTCCAGTGTTGACCTGAAAGGATTCATCTGCATATTTAGTGTAGCTCCTAAGGCTGGTTTATGGTTGCGCTCCACGTAAAAATCTTTTTAGGCTATATTTGTTATTTATAAAAAATGAAATCTAAATCCTGTTCTGATTTTGCAGACTTTTGCAACACGAGTGAACGTGGAGGAGGGAAGCCATCTTCATTTCTTGGTGAGTTGAGCAACACACTGCATGCACAAAAAGTCAGCATGTTCATGACATTAACAAGGATGTGCAACTTTTTGTTTTCACTCTGGTTTCCTGCAGGTCGGACACTCGCATAATTTCACCGTGAAGTTCAGTCCTACTGAGTGTAATGAATACGCTGTTTACTGCGATCAACCTCGCACCGTTCTGGGGGCGATACAATCAACTGAACAGTACTGGAAGATGAAGACGTGTCCAGATGAAAATGTTGTGATTCAGCTGGGTAAAAAGGGTAAATGTACCGTTGCAACACATTTCCCTTGTTCTTGTATTGGGGAAGGTGAGTCTCTGGTCATATCATTCGGACCAGAAAAGGTTGAAGTGGCCCGAGACCAACTTTACAGACCAATACAGTCACGGGACAAGTATTCTGTCTTCTACATCGATACAATCGGAGGAAAAAACACCAAATCAAAGAAGCTTTTTAGAAACAATGCTGTCAAAGAGTTCAAGTATCTGTGTGTCTATGGGGAGAAGGGGATCACTGTCAAAGAGGCTCTGGAAAGAGACGGTCGCTTCGTTGATAAACTCGGCCACTTCACTCTGACTGACAATGACGATTCGAATTGCATCACCGAACAAATACAGAAGGTCGACAACCTGGATGAAAAAGAATTCAAGCTGTGTCTTCCACGGAACAGGAGAGCAAATGATAACTCGGGTTTATCAAGTAATTCGGCACAGAGGTCTGACACAAGGCCGGCTGTAGATGAAGAACTGCAGAGAAAAATCCGAGCAGCGATGGAAAAGAGAGGAATCAGTGTCAGAGCAGCGATGGAAAAGAGAGGAATCAGTGTCAGAGCAGCAATGGAAAAGAGTGGCAACAATGTCAACATTGAGGAGGTTTATGAAGCTCTGCGTCGCCAGTTTTCAGATCTGATCAAATGGATGGAGAGTAGATTCCCTGGTGATTCTGAAGCACTGAACCTGAAGAAGGAAAACTTTGGGAAGACCAAACAGTCATTCAGTGACATTCACCGAGTCAGGAAGCTGCTGAAACTGGGCGAGTCCGTTTGCAAAATTGAGGTTGAGGGTATTTCTCAGGGAACAGGCTTTGTGCTGCTTGACAACTTCATCTTGACCAACGCACACCTTTTCAGTGGTTGCGTCGAAGGACAAAAGTTGAAGGAGAATGTAGATGTCTTTGTTTTGTTTGAAGATCCTGAGTCAACAGAGTACTACTTCCAGCTGGCTCACCCTGAAATCTTCTACGTTCTTGGTGATCTGGATTATGCTGTAATTAAGATAATGCCTGTGGGTGAAAACTACAACCGCAAAACAAAGAAAACCACAAACACAATGGTGCCACCAGGACTCCTGAAAAATGTTGGTCCAATGCCTCAGAATGGTGAAGTCTGTTTAATTGGTCACCCAGCAGGAGGAGTGAAAAAGATGGATCCTACATTTATCATTGAGAAAGAGGATTATCCATTTCCACATCTGCGCAATCAATCAAGCGATCAAAAATGACACTGCAGCTTGTATGATGACTTAACGAAACACTTTATGTAAATAAGGCTCTTCTGGCTCCCCGGTGTTTGATGCCCCCAATCTCTGCTCACTATATTTGAAGACTTTGTGAGTACGTTAAAAGTTAGCGGGAATGATGAGCTGTTGGAGAGAATTAAGGAAGAGGTGAAGGGAAACGCAGACCTAGAAAAGGTCTTCAAGTCAATGGATACTAATTAAGGTATCAACCTTGTTATGAATTGATACTATAAATAAAATTTAATTGAATTGAATCCAGGTCATTCCGGGACTTTCTATGTGGAATATGTATAATTTAATAATAATAATAATTTAATACATAATTATGTATAATAATATAATTGTGGGAAATTATACTCAGGTATTGTGATTATACTTAGGTACTGTGAATAAACTTATGCATAAGCAAATGGAACAAAGCTCATGTCAGACACTGAATAAAAGAAAAGTATGTTGTTACTTGTCCTTGGCGTGTAGGTGGGGGCGGCATTCCTGTGTCGAGTGATAACCACATCTGGCAGGAAACCATCATGAGGAGTAAGGCCAGAGGTCATGCTGATAACTCTAACAGCAGAAAATAGTATTCTCTCACAGGAAAGACACCCAAAGCACACACACACACAGACACAGTCTGCAGACTGAGACGGCATGCCGCACCGACCCAGCCAATAGAAATACTGTTGCTAAGGCGTTATGATCTGCCCAGTGACGTTTTGAACCAATAGGGCTCCCTTAAGGAGAACCCATATACCTCTGCGCACCCCTGTCTTAAGCGCCTTTTTGGGGACCTCTGAACTAGTCATGTTCCATTAGGACCGTGCACGTATAACTCCCCGGAATGCATTGCTCTGTTTTTTAATAAATCATTTTTGTACATAATCAAATCTAGAGTGATTTCTTAGCTAATTGAGTCCCGACGTTGGGCACTCCAAGTGAGATTCGTAACAGTTTCTCCGGTTTCCCCCCACCATCAAAACCATGTACTAGGTTCTCCAGTCAGTAGTAGTAGTAGTAGTAGTAGTAAGTTTCCATCCACGTATCTGAAGTTCGGTAGGAAAACTCATTTGAATAAATCTGTTGAAAGTGTGTTTCCATCCAACGTCTTTAAAGCCGATTAAAAACCTGTGGTAAGGACGTCACATGACGCTGTTTTGCATCACATGATCACTACGGGACAGGTTGTAATGGAGCTCATGCTCCAGCTGATGGCGACATATCGAGCTTTAAGAAAACAATGCTATCAACACATCGCTATGACAATGCAGGATGCAAACTTGTGCTTTTATTGGTCCTTTGTCCCTAACCCTCCTCCAGGCAAACCGCTGCGATACTCTATTTTTTTGAGACATGTCTCTACTGTTCTCGTCTGAGCGTCGTCCATTGGGACTCGTCCCCAGGAGATTTTGACTCCCCAGGACGTCCCACGGCTTTGGCCCTTAACCTTTGTTTCGGGGGGTTGGTGTCGGCCATTGTTTGTTTCCTCCAATTTCCTTTTCTCCCTTCAGACATCCTTCACAAACGAGTCCTCATAATAAATCGCCTAAGTCCCAAATCCTCTGACTGCCCTTGTTCCCGTTGCCTTGCCATGTTGCCCACCCCCGTTGCCAGGTGTTGCCCGGCCCCCTGCCTGTGCCCCCCGTGTTGCCCCGCCTTGCCGCCCTGTTGCCTTTGCCCCCCTGTTGCCGTTTGCCCGTTGCCTTGTTGCCGCGCCACTTTGTTGCCTGTTTGCCCCCTTGCCCCCCCGCCCTCCCTGGCCCCCAAGCCTCCCCGTTTGCCCCCCTTGTTGCCCCGCGGCGCCCCCGTTGCCCCCCCCTTGCCCGTGCCCCCCCGTCCGGTTGCCGTTGCCTGCCCCCCTCCATCTGTCCTTGTTGCCCCCCCCCCCCCACCACACAAATGGCAGACAGCGAGTACGTACTGGGGAAATGAACTACAACTTCTTCTTCTGCGTTTTGTGGCGGTTTGCACAACCATAAAAGGACCTAAAACTTTATCGCAATTCATTATTTATTCGGCAAATAACGTTTCCATCGGTGTTTATAACATAAGCCGAATATCATCAAGAGAAAATCAGATGAGACTGAATGTATTTCCTTTGAGTCGATATTCATGAAATTCCATTGAATTTGACTGTTTCCAATATCACTTGATTTAGATAAAAACGTGTGGATGGAAACACAGCTAGGGTCCTTGATCACGGCACTGATGTTGGAGTTGGTCTCCGGGCGCTGTGATTGGCTGCTCACTGGGTCAAATGCAGAGAATGAATTTCGCAACATGTATGTGTATGTGTATGTGACAATAAAAGTTCCTTTACCTTTAATGCTGCTATAAGCATGTGGTTGTTGTTTCACCTCATGTCCACTATCGGGATTTCTAACACAATGACGTTATGTTAGAAAACAAAACTGAAACAATTTGTCATAAACTGAGTAAGATTGGTGTTAGCCATGATGCTAACGGCATTGATAACTAAGCCAAATGGTGCTGCTACTACTATTTCAGTGATTTATAAGCAACCTGTTTCTTGCAGATTGTCACATTACTGAGAAGACAGCTGTTAGAAGCTGATATATGAAGTTGAAGCTAACTCTGACAGCTGTAGGGCAGCTAACATTAACTTTTAGCAGTCTCCATGAAGCTCCCAGCTAAGCTAACTGTGACAGCTGTAGGGCAGCTAACATTAACTTTTAGCAGTCTCCATGAAGCTCCCAGCTAAGCTAACTGTGACAGCTGTAGGGCAGCTAACATTAGCGTTAGCTGTCTCTGTGAAGATTGTTAAGTGATTGTGTGTAAATAAGGCCCGCCCTAATGCAAAGTACATAAAAATGATACAGAGAGCTGAAACTGGATGGATGTCTCAGCTTGTCACTCCCTTGAACTAGCATTAAGTGTGTGTGTGTGTGTGTGTGTAAAAAAGGCCCGCCCTAATGCAAAGTACAAAAAAACAATGCTAAAGAGAGCTAAAACTCTGTCATCAAAACTAACAATATATTACATTTTAGCGCTTACTGGCCATCCCGAGAGTAAAATATTAAAATCTTTGACTTGTACTGGGTCATTGTGTGAGAACGTGGTGTGACAGTGGGAGTCTGAAGAGTTAATGAAATATGAGAAGGAGTCACGTGGGTTAATGAAATATGACGCGCAAGGTTCAGAGTCCGCTATTTCCTCTCTGTCCTCCAAAACAGCGCGCCCTTTTCCAGAGACGTCGCAGTAAGTCAAGGTAAGACCTCCAGAGTCTTTACAGATACAGTATGGACTTATCATAGTCTTATTGTTATGAACACATCCTAAAATGTTGATTATATAATGACAAAGTGGGGGAAAGGATCAAACAACGACAAAGTAATTACTTTTTTCTTTCATTTCCTGACTGCTACGTGAGTGTTGAGGTTCATCACACAGATCTAACGTCTTTGATGATTAACTGTAAAAAATAGTTATAAAAAATGGACTGATTAGGACACTCATTTGAACTGGACAGTCAATGTTTTAGCTCTTTTTGCCGAGACATCACATTAGTCACTTTGGGGTGGCAGCTGGAGAGATGCCAGGGGGAGATCAATAAACAGTATAAATATTAATAAATATACATTTCTCTACTTCTAGGCTATTTCCCATAAGCCCAGAAAACTGCAGTCATTAAGCCACTCGTATGAAAGCATAGTATGCATAGTACTTAAATTATTACTTACATTTGGGACATATGTTGCGCTGCATTGCAGCTGCACTGTATGACTTCTACAGTTGAATACAGTTTTATTCCATTTAATATTATTTAAATTTACCATTTTCCTTAAGATTTCAAAAGAGGGGTTTTAAAACAATATGTGTTTTACTAATCAATGTTTACATCGCATTGTGTTTCTTTTAGTTTTCATTGTCATTTTTGTACTTTTGGGATCTACTAGAATAGCTTTACATGTTTGTCATAGGCCTACTGCCCATTGCTG
>NC_045738.1:30450525-30450721 GCF_008692095.1 Etheostoma spectabile | reverse complement strand
GCTCAAAACTCAGTTTGAGCATTTGGCGCCTTCCTGTAAAGCCCTGTGTGCTCTGATTGGTCAGCTGGCCCACTCTGTTGTGATTTGTCAGCCAAATTCATACAAGCTGCTGGGCGGCACCTTTTACAAAACAATGATGTGCGATAGTGAAAAAAATTGGTATCAATCCAATACCAAGTAAATACAGGGCCAGTAT
>NC_045738.1:30450252-30450515 GCF_008692095.1 Etheostoma spectabile | reverse complement strand
TTTTAATAATTAAGGTGGATTCATCATCAAATTGCTAAATCTGAATGCATTTTCTTGACCTTTTAAGTGGTTTTGTGATAATTAGTTATAACCCAGGACAGAATTTCCATTTGATTGCATAAATTGGCTGTGTTACCACTGTATCTTACAGCATTTTTACATCTTATACAGCTTTACTTGGTTTCCTTTTTGGAACCTCGTCTTCTCTGCCGTTCTTTGGCCCGATGAGTCACGGGTTGTTGCAACATCAAATCACAAGGGGC
>NC_045738.1:30449797-30450242 GCF_008692095.1 Etheostoma spectabile | reverse complement strand
GGGGCAAAGTGTGCCGGCTCCGTGCTGTTACAGAAGCGGCACTGACTCAGTTACAGACAGCCAGGTCGCAGCCGTGCATACTGGAGAGAAACTGAAACTACAGTATGGATCTCAATACACCGGTATTGATCCATATCAACACCAACTATTACAGTCAGCAGCACATGTGAAAAACTGGGCTGGCTTTCAACCGAGGCGTCTCTAATTATACATTTCAAAAAGAAATGTGGGCGAGGCGTTTACGTCTTGTTAATGTAAATCATTTTGAATGAAAACCTCGCCATGAAATTTGTTTGATTAAAACAGATTTCACACCATAATCTTTCATTTGTACCGCAGCAACTGTCAGTTGACATATAGATACAGAAGTATATGGCAAATGCAATACTTTCATTTTTACTTTAAGTTTATCAAGGCATCAATAAGATGCCGATGTAATTTATTC
>NC_045738.1:30447841-30449787 GCF_008692095.1 Etheostoma spectabile | reverse complement strand
ATAGACTTGGGGACGGGTAGAAGAGACATGTGTGTGTCATATTTATATCTCAGGTGTAAGATGTTACTAACATATTAAATGATGTCATTTTAACATCAACTTACTTTATTTTTGTCATTTTAGGAGTCACTTTGAAAATGCCTTCCAGAAAGAAGAATCCTCCAAAAAAGCAAAATACGCTGGACATCGCGTCATTTTTCGGCACACCTGTAAGTTCAACATCTCTCTTTAAATAATTAACAAACACTTATCTTTGACTGAATCTGTAACTTGTGTAGCCTCAGGGTTTGGCAAACTAAAACCTTCAACATGGATATGTTTACCATGCAGAGTTATCTGCAGATTATACAGCTGATTTGTGCGTGAATGCCAACATTATTTCATCAGGGCAAAACTGTCAGCAGCCGATTGTCAGAGAGTGCACAGCCAGGTGGAGCTACAGGCGGGAGCTTCAGGCGGAGCTTCAGGCGGAGCTTCAGGCGGAGCTACAGGTGGAGCTGCAGGTGGAGCTTCAGGTGGAGCTACAGGCGGAGCTACAGGTGGAGCTACAGGCGGAGCTTCAGGCGGAGCTACAGGCGGAGCTGCAGAGCTTCAGGGTCTGATCCAGGGGACGGATCCAAATTCTCTCAGCCAAGCGGAGATGCACAGTCCAATCTAGGTGGAGCTACAGGCTCTCAGGTGAATTGATTGGATTATGAATTCAGCTTTTGATATGTTTTAAAGAGAAAGTAATAATGATAATGACTTTTTGTTTGATGCATTTGATGTTCTAGCAGCTCATCAATTTGTTACAGCTGTATCACAAAACCATTGCTTAGATGTTTCCGTTAAGGATAGTCAATAGTGTGAGTGGGGGGGGGGAGGGACGAGCATGCAGGCAGCAAAGTAAATGTATTCATGCCAGGCGCCAAAAAAATATTTCATCAGGTTCAAAAGAATCATCTGCAAACAATTAGTCTTCAGTTTGTCTTTACACGAGACTGCCCTCCCCCGATAAACACTCCACCCATCACCATGTGGGTGTGTATTCTAGTGCATGACCTCAAGGTGCAATTACATTCAAATCAATTTTATTTATAGAATCAATTCATAACAAGAGTTATCTTGAGAAACATTACAAATAGAGGAGGTCTAGACCACTCTATCCTTCCAGATCGAGGGGTCTAGGCGCTAATAAGCTAGAGCAGGTTAGACGTCTCTAATTACAGATGGAGGGTCGAGACTCTCTATAAATTACGCTAAGAGGTCTAGACACTCTATCATTTCAGTAGAGAAGGTCTCGAGTCCGCTTATCATTACAGCTAGCGGCAGGTCTAGGACAGCTCTCATTTCAGATAGCGCGGTTAGACTCTCTCTAATTTCGATAGCGCGGCTAGAACGCCATAATTCCAGAGTCGGTTTCGACTCTCTATAATTACAGATGGAGCAGGTCTAGACCACTCTATAATTTACAGAGAGAGCAGGTCTAGACCTCTAAATCAGATAGAGCGGTCTAGACGTTTCAGTACAGCTCGAACAGGTTAGCGCCCTAATAACTTTACAGATAGGCACGGTCTAGATCCCGCTTCATGGTTTACAGTCGAACGGTCTAGACCGACTCTTTTTCACCGATAGAGCAGGCTAGAACGCCCTCTATAATTCAGGTAGAGCAGGTCTGAGACCCCTCTATAATTAGACTAGAGCAGGTCTAGACCCTCTATAATTTACGCTAGCGAGTCTCGCGCGCTTATGGTGTATTAAGATACGAGCGGGGTCTAGACGCTCTAGGTTACGATAGAGTCGGTCGTAGCCCTCTCTTAATTTACAGATCGATCGGTCTAGACCGCTCTATGGTTTACAGATAGAGCAGGTCTAGACCGCTCTATAGTTTACAGATAGAGCATGATGTATGGTGATGAACAGTGGCTAAAGCTTTTTCTCGATTTACAGACACGCAGCCAAACGAG
>NC_045738.1:30447719-30447831 GCF_008692095.1 Etheostoma spectabile | reverse complement strand
GAGAACGGTGTTGATCCCACGGTGAGTAGACTGATGCGCTGCATGTACAAAAAGTCCGCATTGATGTAGATTTACAGCTAAAATCTCACAGTATCTTGCTGTTTTAATATTA
>NC_045738.1:30447518-30447709 GCF_008692095.1 Etheostoma spectabile | reverse complement strand
ATACTGTAATTGGCAATGCATACTGGGAGAAAATAATAAAATAACAGCACTATCTGCAGAATGTTGCAGATTACAGGTATTTACTGTTAATCGCAGTGCAGTGGAGTTTAAAATACAGTATGTTTACTTATGCAGTATATTACTGTAAATTTACGGTGAAAGGTTTTACAGTGTACATCAACAAGAACATG
>NC_045738.1:30447381-30447508 GCF_008692095.1 Etheostoma spectabile | reverse complement strand
CTCACTCTTGTTTTCTGCAGGGCGAACATCTGCATCGCATCACGGTGAAATTCAGTCCTACTGACAGCGAGAAATACACTATTGACTGCTATCATCCTCGCACACTGCTGGACGTGATAAAATCATC
>NC_045738.1:30446513-30447369 GCF_008692095.1 Etheostoma spectabile | reverse complement strand
GAAGAAGATGAAGATGCATTCAGATGAAAATATTGTGATAACGGTGGGTGAAGCAAGGGACTCTATTGTTGCAACACATTTCCCTTGTACTTGTGTCAGAAGTGACGAGTCTCTGATCATATCAGGGAAAAAAGAAAAGGTTGAAGTGACCCAGGACCAATTTTACAAAATACACTCAAGGGATATGTATTCTGTATTTTACATTGATACCGTGGGAGGGCAATACACCGAACAAAAGAAGCTTTTTAGAAACAAGCCTGCCAAAAAGTTGAAGTATCTGTGGGTCTATGGGGAGAAGGGGATCACTGTCAAAGAGGCTCTGGAAAGAGACGGTCGCTTCATTGAAGACCTCGGCGACTTCACTCTGTCTGACAATGAGAATCCAGATTTAATCACTGAATGCACACAAAAGGTTGACAAACTACATGAAAAACATTTCAAGATATGTCTTCCACGGATCTCTGCAAATGATAGCTCGGGTTTATCAAGTAATTCGGCACAGAGGTCTGACTCAATGCCGGCTGTAGATGAAGCGCAGCAGAGAAAAATCAGAGCAGCGATGGAAAAGAGAGGAATTAGTGTCAGAGCAGCGATAGAAAAGAGTGGCAACAATGTCAACATTGAGGAGATTTATGAAACGCTGCGTCGCCAGTTTCCAGAGCTCAAAGCATTTATGGAGAGTAGATTCCCTGGGGATTCTTATCAGAAAGCAGTCAACCTGAAGAAGGAAAACTTTGGGAAGATCCAACAGTCATTCAGTGAAGTCCACAGAATCACGAAGCTGCTGAAACGGGGCGAGTCAGTTTGCAAAATTGATGTTGAGGATGTTTCTCAGGGAACAGGCTTTGTGCTGTTT